>NW_023396803.1:2081470-2156801 GCF_011125445.2 Fundulus heteroclitus
AGCTTTTTTAAAGATTTCAACACTCCGAACAACTTGACCTTACTCGCTCAATTTTCGCTCTACGCAGACAAATTATACATCAAAACGTAGGTCTTTTTGTCATGATTTGGTAAATGTATCCCTCATTGGTGTGGCATTTATAGATTTTTCGCAAATCACCTCAGAGCAACACAAACCCGAAACCTCCCCCATTCATTTCCTATGGAGCGGTTTTGAAAAATGACGTCTAAAAATCCAAAACATCACATGTTTTCGCATCGTCGCTACTCCTATACCGTTTTATGTACAGACATGAGACTTTCACACATGAATGTCCCAACCCTTCTGGCACTCACAAAAAAGGAATTTTGTGGATAACTTACGGTTTTTCCGCAGGAACAATTTGTTCGGGAGTAGCGAATGTGCAAAATCCTAAAAACGCTTTGGAGCTGCATTTTCCCACATCATCCACTTTTTTACATCGTCGCTGTGCCTACACCGATTCTTGTACAAACATAAAAATGAGCTTCATGGTCCTCAAAAGCCTGCTGATACTCATGGTGAAAGAATTATTTTGATATCTTTTATACTTTTTGAGTTACAGCGATTTGTTCGGAAGCGTTTTAAGAGGATTTCTGAAAATCCATAAAAATCCCATTTAGATCATAATTTTTTACGCCTTTATTAAACTTTTTCCAGCAAAAAACGATAGCTTTTCTTCTTCCCCTATCCGTTAGGAAATAAACGCTGAAAAGATTACGTCTCTACCATTTATAGATCAGGAGATATGAAGCGTTGTTCGGGGCAAAGTTCTCCATTATAATCCAATAGGCAGTCTATGACACAAAGTGTCTGCACTTGAGTAGACGGGCCAGCTGCAGCTGTGTCAGTGAGTTTCCATGACGACGGAACTCTGAGGGCCAGAGGAAGACGCTCCATTGAGATACAATGGCAACTTTCATCGCTCACTGCAGTGGCTGTGATTAATGTAGAAATCTGAAATTCGCACAGTCACTTCCTCTTAACATTTTAAAATTTTCATGTGACTTTCAGTCATGTGTCAGTTTTCTGTCCCATTTTGGATTTTACATGCTTTCCTATTGGGCCTTTGCTTCCAACAGGACCTGGCATGATGCCCAGACACGACCCAATTGGCCAATACAGCACCACCCACATGTGGGAAATGGCACTACACACCATTTTGGTCAAATGTTGAGTTCTGGGCCCAGATGTGGTGAGGCTGAGTTGCTAAAGGAGGCCAATGTGACCCATGAACTTTGGTCACGTTTGGTGACATTAAGTATTGGTACCCCTATTTGAGGCACTTCCCAGTACAGGATTTGGACCAAACTGACAGAGTACAATCACCCGGTGGTACTGAACACAACCTTGTTAGCGGCTAACGGTTAGCATGTTGCTAACCGGAAGTAGCTCTAGGAAGGTCTCACCAACTTCTGCTTCACAGAGTCTGTTCTTACTTTAGAGAGAAAGCTCCACAAGAAATTTTGGCTACGTGGCACAAAGCATCTCCAAGCTATGAGGTGTCAAACATCCAATACTTTTCAATGGGGGACCGAACCCCTTATGGTCCCAATAATGCATACCCATATATGGCGCTCCAGTATAGCTCAGATGGAAAGTGCAGGCTTTGCATGCAAGAGGTCGTGGGATCGAAACACAGCATGGGAGACTAAGATTTTTGTGTTATAATCCCCACAGTGTGTATATTAAAACATGTGTGCTGATCCCATGAAGTATTTTTTTGTACCACCCGCCATTTTGAGTTACCATGGCAACGTTACAAATGACGTTTTTTCTCCCTATTTGAGGCTCATCCCAGTACAGGATTTGGACCAAACTAACAGAGTACACTCACCCAGTGATACCAAACACAACCATGTTAGCGGCTAACGGTTAGCATGTTGCTAACCGGAAGTAGCTCTAGGAAGCCTGTACAAACTTCTGCTTGACAGATTTGGTGAATTTTAGCATTTTCTCCCTTTTTAGGCACTTCTCAGTACAGGATTTCAACCAAACTAACAGAGTAACATCACCCGGTGATACTGAACACAGCCATGCTAGCGGCTAACCGTTAGCATGTTGCTAACCGGATATAGCTTTAGGAAGGTCCTACCAACAGCTGCTTAGCCAGAGTTCTTCAACCTTTACAGACAGAGAGGGGGCTGCAGCTGTCAGTGAGTCTCCATGACAACGCTGCTAGCAAGAGGCTCCTAGGAGGTCCATTGACTTAACATGGCACCTTTCGACGGCCGCTGCGAGGGCTGTGAAGACCGTAGGAAGCTGAAACTCGCAGTGTTGCTTCCTGTTGCTATTTCTGACGGTACGGTACGCACCAAGTGGCAGGCGCCTTGCTAAATTTCTTCAGAAATTTTTCTAGTTAATATTCTTTATTTTTCTTCCTTCACGATTAATGCGGCCCGAACCGTAGCGTGCACCCCAACAATATAAACATCAAAACCTTCGGCTCGGTCTCGAGATGTGTGCTACTACGTTTTTTGGGGTTTCGAGTTACCATGGCAACAAAATTAGCGAAAAACCACCCCCAAAACAACCCCATAGGAATGAATGGAGTCGGGGAGAAAGAAAGCCTCAAAAAACCCTCAAAAGGACCATTTTCAAAGCTGTACTGTGTCGCCATGCTTTCACCTACAAACACCGTTTAACTTCCAGTTTGTAGATATATCTGTGACCTACTCAGAAGTGAAAACGGGATGTGGATATCTTTTATCGTCTCTTCACGGTTACTCCTCAAAGCTCATGTCCAAAAATCAGCGAAATCATCGTTTACAATGAAAGTCAATGACGGAATTCTCCAACCGCTAGAGTGGCCCACTCTAGCTTTTTTAAAGATTTCAAAACTCCGAACAACTTGACCTTTCTCGCTCAATTTTCACTCTACGTAGACAAATTATACATCAAAACGTAGGTATTTTTGTCAGGATTCGGGAAATGTAACCTTCATTGGTGTGGCATTTATAGATTTTTCGCAAATCACCTCAGACCGACACAAACCCGAAACCTCCCCCATTCATTTCCTATGGAGCGGTTTTGAAAAATGACGTCTAAAAATCCAAAACATCACATGTTTTCGCATTGTCGCTACTCCTAAACCGTTTTATGTACAGACATGAGACTTTCACACATGAATGTCCCAACCCTTCTGGCACTCAAGAAAAATTAATTTTGTGGATAACTGTTACGGTTTTTCCACAGGAACAATTTGTTCGGGAGTAGCGAATGTGCAAAATCCTGAAATCGCTTTGGAGCTGCATTTTCCCACATCATCCACTTTTTTACATCGTCGCTGTGCCTACACCGATTTTTGTAAAAATATGAAAATGAGCTACATGGTCATCAAAAGCCTGCTGATACTCACAGTGAAAGAATTATTTTGATATCTCTTATACTTTTTTAGCCAGAGCGATTTGTTCGGGACCATTTTCAGATGATTTCTGAAATTTCATAAAAATGTCCTTTAGATCATAATTTTTTACGCCTTTATTAAACTTTTTCCAGCAAAAACCGATAGCAAGTCTTCTTCCCCTATCCGTTACGAAATAAACACAGAAAAAATTACGTCTCTACCATTTACGGTTCCGGAGAAATCGTGCGTTGTTCGAGGCAAAGTTCTCCATTATAATCCAATAGGCAGACTTGGACACAAAGTGTCTGCACTTCTTTAGACTGGCCCGCTGCAGCTGTGTCAGTGAGTTTCCATGACGACGGAACTCTGAGGGCCAGAGGGAGACGCACCATTGAGATACAATGGCAACTTTCATCGCTCACTGCAGCGGCTGTGATTAATGTAGAAATCTGAAATTCGCACAGTCACTTCCTCTTAACATTTTAAAATTTTCATGTGACTTTCAGCCATGTGTCAGTTTTCTGTCCCATTTGGGATTTCACATGCTTTTCTATTGGGCCTTTGCTTCCAACAGGACCTGGCATGATAACCAGACACAACCCAGTTGGCCAATACAGCACCACCCACCTGTGGGATATGGCGCTACTGACAATTTTGGTCAAATGTTGAGTTCTAGGCCCAGATGTGGTGACGCTGAGTTGCTAAAGGAGGCCAATCTGACTCATGAACTTTGGTCACGTTTGGTGACATTAAGTATTGGCACCCCTATTTGAGGCACTTCCCAGTACAGGATTTGGACCAAACTGACAGAGTACAATACCCCGGTGATACTGAACACAACCCTGTTAGCGGCTAACTGTTAGCATGTTGCTAACCGGAATTAGCTCTATGAAGGTCTCACCAACTTTTGCTTCACAGAGTCTGTTTGTACCTTAGAGAGAAAGCCCCACAAGAAATTTTGGCTACGTCGCATAAAGCATCTCCCAGCTATGAGGTGTCAAACATCCAATGCTTTTCAATGGGGGATCAAACCCCTTATGCTCCCAATAATGCATGCCCATATATGGCGCTACAGTATAGCTCAGAGGGAGAGTGCAGGCTTAGCATGCAAGAGGTCGTGGGATCGATTCCCGGTGTGGGAGACTTAAAGTTTTGTATTATAATCCCCACATTGTGTATATTAAAACATGTGTGCTGATCCCATGAAGTATTTTTTTGTACCACCCGCCATTTTGAGTTACCATGGCAACGTTACAAACGACGTATTTTCTCCCTATTTGAGGCTCATCCCAGTACAGGATTTGGACCAAACTAACAGAGTACACTCACCCAGTGTTACTAAACACAAGAATGTTAGCGGCTAACGGTTAGCATGTTGCTAACCGGAAGTAGCTCTAGGAAGCCTGTACAAACTCCTGCTTGACAGATTTGGTGAATTTTAGGATTTTCTCCGTTTTCAGGAACTTCTCAGTACAGGATTTCAACCAAACTAACAGAGTAACATCACCCAGTGATACTGAACACAACCATGCTAGAGGCTAACTGTTAGCATGTTGCTAACCAGAAGTAGCTATAGGAAGGTCCTATCAACTTCTGCTTTTCCAGGGTTCTTCTGCCTTTATAGACAGAGAGAGGGCTGCAGCTGTCAGTGAGTCTCCATGACAACGCTGCTAGCAAGAGGCTCCTAGGAGATCCATTGACTTAACATGGCACCTTTCAACGGCCGCTGCGGGGGCTGTGAAGACCTTAGGAAGCTGAAATTTGCAGTGTTGCTTCCTGTTGCTATTTCTGACGGTATGGTACGCACCAAGTGGCAGGCGCCTTGCTAAATTTCTTCAGAAATTTTTCTAGTTAATATTCTTTATTTTTCTTCCTTCACGATTAATACGGCCCGAACCGTAGCGTACACCCCCACAATATATACATCAAAACGTCCGGCTCGTTCTCGAGATGTGTGCTACTACTTTTATTGGGGTTTCGAGTTACCATGGCAACAAAGTTAGCGAAAAACCACCCCCTAAAAAACCCATAGGAATGAATGGAGTCGGGTAGAAAGAAAGCCTCAAAAAAGCCTCAAAAGGACCATTTTCAAAGCTGTACTGTGTCGTCATGCATTCACCTACGAACACCGTTTAACTTCCAGTTTGTAGATATATCTGTGACCTACTCAGAAGTGAAAACGGGATGTGGATATCTGTAATCGTCTCCTCACAAGTACTCCTCAAAGCTCATGTCCAAAAATCAGCGAAATCATCGTTTACAATGAAAGTCAATGACGGAATTCTCCAACCGCTAGAGTGGGCCACTCTAGCTTTTTTAAAGATTTCAAAACTCCGAACAACTTGACCTTACTCGCTCAATTTTCGCTCTACGCTGACAAATTATACATCAAAACGTAGGTATTTTTGCCAGGATTCGGGAAATGTAACCCTCATTGGTGTGGCATTTATAGATTTTTCGCAAATCACCTCAGAGCAACACAAACCCGAAACCTCCCCCATTCATTTCCTATGGAGCGGTTTTGAAAAATGACGTCTGAAAATCCAAAACATCACATGTTTTCGCATCGTCGCTACTCCTAAACCGTTTTATGTACAGGCATGAGACTTTCACACATGAATGTCCCAACCCTTCTGGCACTCACAAAAAAGGAATTTTGTGGATAACTGTTACGGTTTTTCCGCAGGAACAATTTGTTCGGGAGTAGCGAATGTGCAAAATCCTAAAAACGCTTTGGAGCTGCATTTTCCCACATCATCCACTTTTTTACATCGTCGCTGTGCCTACACCGATTTTTGTAAAAATATGAAAATTAGCTACATGGTCATCAAAAGCCTGCTGATACTCATGGTAAAAGAATTATTTTGATATCTCTTATACTTTTTGAGTTACAGCGATTTGTTCGGGACCCTTTTAAGAGGATTTCTGAAAATCCATAAAAATCACCTTTATATCTTAAATTTTTTACGCCATTATTAAAGTTTTTCCAGCAAAAAACGATAGCTTATCTTCTTCCCCTATCCGTTACGAACTAAATGCAGAAAAAATTACGTCTCTACCATTTATGGATCAGGAGATATGAAGCGTTGTTCGAGGCAAAGTTTTCCATTATAATCCAATAGGCAGTCTATGACACAAAGTGTCTGCACTTGAGTAGACGGGCCAGCTGCAGGCGTGAGTGAGTTTCCATGACGACGGAACTCTGAGGGCCATAGGGAGACGCTCCATTGAGATACAATGGCAACTTTCATCGCTCACTGCAGTGGCTGTGATTAATGTAGAAATCTGAAATTCGCACAGTCACTTCCTCTTAACATTTTAAAATTTTCAGTTGACTTTCGGCCATGTGTCAGTTTTCTGTGCCATTTGGATTTTACATGCTTTCCTATTGGGCCTTTGCTTCCAACAGGACCTGGCATGATGCCCAGACACGACCCAATTGGCCAATACAGCACCACCCACCTGTGAGAAATGGTGCTACACGTCATTTTGGTCAAATGTTGACTTCTGGGCCCAGATGTGGTGAGGCTGAGTTTCTAAAGGAGGCCAATCTGTCCCATGAACTTTGGTCACGTTTGGTGACAATAAGTATTGGCACCCCTATTTGAGGCACTTCCCAGTACAGGATTTGGACCAAACTGACAGAGTACAATCACCCGGTCATACTGAACACAACCATGTTAGCCGCTAACAGTTAGCATGTTGCTAACCGGAAGTACCTCTAGGAAGGGATCACCAACTTCTGCTTCACAGAGTCTGTTCTTCCTTTAGAGAGAAAGCTCCACAAGAAATTTGGGCTACGTGGCATAAAGCATCTCCAAGCTATGAGGTGTCAAACATCCAATGCTTTTCAATGGGGGACCAAACCCCTTATGGTCCCAATAATGCATGCTCATATATAGCACTGCAGTGTAGCTCAGATGGAAAGCGCAAGCTTAGCATGCAAGCGGTCGTGGGATCGATTCCCGGTGTGGGAGACTTAGAGTTGTGTATTATAATCCCCACAGTGTGTATATTAAAACATGTGTGCTGATCCCATGAAGTATTTTTTTGTACCACCCGCCATTTTGAGTTACCATGGCAACGTTTTAAACAACGTTTTTTCTCCCTATTTGAGGCTCATCCCAGTACAGGATTTGGACCAAACTAACAGAGTACACTCACCCAGTGATACCAAAAACAACCATGTTAGCGGCTAACATTATTTATGTTGCTAACCGGAAGTAGCTCTAGGAAGCCTGTACAAATTTCTGCTTGACAGATTTGGTGAATTTTAGGATTTTCTCCCTTTTTAGGCACTTCTCAGTACAGGATTTCAACCAAACTAACAGAGTAACATCACCCGGTGATACTGAACACAGCCATGCTAGCAGCTAACCGTTAGCATGTTGCTAACCGGAAATAGCTTTAGGAAGGTCCTACCAACTGCTGCTTAGCCAGGGTTCTTCTGCCTTTGGGAACTGTTATAAAAATATTGAAATTCAAGTTCAAATAGAGGACGTAACTCTAGAAAGGGTTTTTTGCTAATAAGTTCCTCGGTTTAATAATAGATGACAAAATCAGTTGGAAACCTCATATTCAACATTTACAGAGTAAACTCATTAGAAGTATATCCATATTGGCCAGAGCTAGACATGTATTGAATGCTAAATCACTTCATACTCTATATAACTCTCTGATTTTACCATATTTATCATATTGCTGTGAAGTGTGGGGAGTTAATTACAAGAGCTCTTTACATTCGGTAACCGTCCTACAGAAACGAGCCATTAGAATCATCCATAATGTCGGTTATTATGAGCATACAAACCCGCTCTTCATAATATCCAGAATTCTCAAATTTGACGACCTTGTAGAATTTAAAATGGCTCAATTTATGTTCAAGGTATCAAAAAAGTTGTTACCTGAGCACATACAGAGCATGTTTTCTGAAAGAGAAGGGGGGTATAACTTAAGGGGTCACTCAATCTTCAAGATCCGCAATTTTAGAACAACAAGGAAAAGCTTCTGTATTTCAATTAAAGGTGTAAAGTTATGGAATAAGTTACATGAAGATTTAAAACAGAGCAATAGTTTAACACAATTCAAAAGAAGGTACAAAGAGGTAATTTTCAATAGATATACACATGGGGACAGAAAGCAATAAGGTGTGTATTGAAGATAATAACTTGGTGTAAGGGTTTAGAAAGATAAACCAGCATAAAATGGGAAAATGTATAGGTAAATATTAGTAACTGTTACTTCAAACTGCCACTTTGATTTTGATTTTTTTTTTTTTTGACAGTAGGACTCTAAAGTCTCAAGTGTTTAGGGGTAGGAGTTTATAAGTTCTCACTTCTTCCTACCCCATTTTGAGCATGATATGTTAACTGAAACAAAATCTTTACACACAGAGAGGGCTGCAGCTGTCAGTGAGTCTCCATGACAATGCTGCTAGCAAGAGGCTCCTAGGAGGTCCATTGACTTAACATGGCACCTTTCAACGGCCGCTGCGAGGGCTGTGAAGACCGTAGGAACTTGAAATTCGCAGTGTTACTTCCTGTTAGTATTTTTGACGGTACGGTACGCACCAAGAGGCAGGCGCCTTGCTAAATTTCTTCAGAAATTTTTCTAGTTAGGCGCCTGCCATAGCATTTGCAATGAGGAGGCAGTGCTGTGCGAAGCACAGCACTGCCTCCCATGCAAATGCATGGAGGCACCTATTACTATTCACCTCTAAACGGACTCTTTATTATTCTTTATTTTTCTTCCTTCACGATTAATACGGCCCAAAACTTAGCGTGCACCCCCAAAATATAGGCATCAAAACCTGTGGCTCGATCTCGAGATGTGTGCTACTACTTTGATTGGGATTTCGAGTTACCATGGCAACAAAATTAGCGAAAAACCAACCCCCAAAAAACCCATGATAATCAATGGAGTCGGGTAGAAAGAAAGCCTCAAAAAAGCCTCAAAATGACCATTTTCAAAGCTGTACTGTGTCGCCATGCTTTCATCTATGAACACCGTTTAACTTCCAGTTTGTAGATATATCTGTGACCTACTCAGAAGTGAAAACGGGATGTGGATATCTTTTATCGTCTTTTCACAGTTACTCCTCAAAGCTCATGTCCGAAAATCAGCGAAATCATCGTTTACAATGAAAGTCAATGACGGAATTCTCCAACCGCTAGAGTGGGCCACTCTAGCTTTTTTAAAGATTTCAAAACTCCGAACAACTTGACCTTACTCGCTCAATTTTCACTCTATGTAGACAAATTATATATCAAAACGTAGGTATTTTTGTCAGGCTTCGGGAAATGTAACCCTCATTGGTGTGGCATTTATAGATTTTTCGCAAATCACCTCAGAGCGACACAAACCCGAAACCTCCCCCATTCATTTCCTATGGAGCGGTTTTGAAAAATGACGTCTAAAAATCCAAAACATCACATGTTTTCGCATCGTCGCTACTCCTAAACCGTTTTATGTACAGACATGAGACTTTCACAGATGAATGTCCCAACCCTTCTGGCACTCATAAAAAAGGAATTTTGTGGATAACTGTTACGGTTTTTCCGCAGGAACAATTTGTTCGGGAGTAGCGAATGTGCAAAATCCTGAAATCGCTTTGGAGCTGCATTTTCCCACATCATCCACTTTTTTACATCGTCGCTGTGCCTACACCGATTTTTGTAAAAATATGAAAATGAGCTACATGGTCATCAAAAGCCTGCTGATATTTACAGTGAAAGAATTATTTTGATATCTCTTATACTTTTTTAGCCAGAGCGATTTGTTCGGGATCATTTTCAGAGGATTTCTGAAATTTCATAAAAATGTCCTTTAGATCATAATTTTTTACGCCTTTATTAAACTTTTTCCAGCAAAAACCGATAGCAAGTCTTCTTCCCCTATCCTTTACGAAATAAACACAGAAAAAATTACGTCTCTACCATTTACGGTTCCGGAGAAATCGTGCGTTGTTCGAGGCAAAGTTCTCCATTATAATCCAATAGGCAGACTTGGACACCAAGTGTCTGCACTTTTTTAGACTGGCCCGCTGCAGCTGTGTCAGTGAGTTTCCATGACGACGGAACTCTGAGGGCCAGTGGGAGACGTTCCATTGAGATAGAATGGCAACTTTCGACGCCAGCTGCAGCGGCTGTGATTAATGTAGAAATCTGAAATTCGCACAGTCACTTCCTCTTAACATTTTAAAATTTTAAAGTGACTTTCAGCCATGTGTCAATTTTCTGTCCCATTTTGGATTTTACATGCTTTCCTATTGGGCCTTTGCTTCAAACAGGACAGGCATGATAACCAGACACGACCCAATTGGCCAATACAGCACCACCCACATGTGGGAAATGGCACTACACACCATTTTGGTCAAATGTTGAGTTCTGGGCCCAGATGTGGTGAGGCTGAGTTGCTAAAGGAGGCCAATCTGACCCATGAACTTTGGTCACGTTTGGCGACATTAAGTATTGGCACCCCTATTTGAGGCACTTTCCAGTACAGGATTTGGACCAAACTGACAGAGTACAATCACCCGGTGATACTGAACACAACCATGCTAGCGGCTAACGGTTAGCATGTTGCTAACCGGAAGTAGCTCTAGGAAGCCTGTACAAACTTCTGCTTGACAGATTTGGTGAATTTTAGCATTTTCTCCCTTTTTAGGCACTTCTCAGTACAGGATTTCAACCAAACTAACAGAGTAACATCACCCGGTGATACTGAACACAGCCATGCTAGTGGCTAACCGTTAGCATGTTGCTAACCGGAAATAGCTTTAGGAAGGTCCTACCAACTGCTGCTTAGCCAGAGTTGTTCTGCCTTTACAGACAGAGAGGGCTGCAGCTGTTAGTGAGTCTCCATGACAACGCTGCTAGCAAGAGGCTCCTAGGAGGTCCATTGACTTAACATGGCACCTTTCAACGGCTGCTGCGAGGGCTGTGAAGACCGTAGGAAGCTGAAATTCGCAGTGTTGCTTCCTGTTGCTATTTCTGACGGTACAGTACGCACCAAGTGGCAGGCGCCTTGCTAAATTTCTTCAGAAATTTTTCTAGTTAATATTCTTTATTTTTCTTCCTTCACGATTAATACGGCCCGAACCGTAGCGTACACCCCCACAATATATACATCAAAACGTCCGGCTCGTTCTCGAGATGTGTGCTACTACTTTTATTGGGGTTTCGAGTTACCATGGCAACAAAGTTAGCGAAAAACCACCCCCTAAAAAACCCATAGGAATGAATGGAGTCGGGTAGAAAGAAAGCCTCAAAAAAGCCTCAAAAGGACCATTTTCAAAGCTGTACTGTGTCGTCATGCATTCACCTACGAACACCGTTTAACTTCCAGTTTGTAGATATATCTGTGACCTACTCAGAAGTGAAAACGGGATGTGGATATCTGTAATCGTCTCCTCACAAGTACTCCTCAAAGCTCATGTCCAAAAATCAGCGAAATCATCGTTTACAATGAAAGTCAATGACGGAATTCTCCAACCGCTAGAGTGGGCCACTCTAGCTTTTTTAAAGATTTCAAAACTCCGAACAACTTGACCTTACTCGCTCAATTTTCGCTCTACGCTGACAAATTATACATCAAAACGTAGGTATTTTTGCCAGGATTCGGGAAATGTAACCCTCATTGGTGTGGCATTTATAGATTTTTCGCAAATCACCTCAGAGCAACACAAACCCGAAACCTCCCCCATTCATTTCCTATGGAGCGGTTTTGAAAAATGACGTCTGAAAATCCAAAACATCACATGTTTTCGCATCGTCGCTACTCCTAAACCGTTTTATGTACAGGCATGAGACTTTCACACATGAATGTCCCAACCCTTCTGGCACTCACAAAAAAGGAATTTTGTGGATAACTGTTACGGTTTTTCCGCAGGAACAATTTGTTCGGGAGTAGCGAATGTGCAAAATCCTAAAAACGCTTTGGAGCTGCATTTTCCCACATCATCCACTTTTTTACATCGTCGCTGTGCCTACACCGATTCTTGTACAAACATCAAAATTAGCTTCATGGTCCTCAAAAGCCTGCTGATACTCATGGTGAAAGAATTATTTTGATATCTTTTATACTTTTTGAGTTACAGCGATTTGTTCGGGACCCTTTTTAGAGGATTTCTGAAAATCCATAAAAATACAATTTAGATCATAATTTTTTACGCCTTTATTAAAGTTTTTCCAGCAAAAACTGCAGGTGTGTGAGTGAGTTTCCATGACGACGGAACTCTGAGGGCCAGAGGGAGACGCTCCATTGAGATACAATGGCAACTTTCATCGCTCACTGCAGTGGCTGTGATTAATGTAGAAATCTGAAATTCGCACAGTCACTTCCTCTTAACATTTTAAAATTTTCATGTGACTTTCAGCCATGTGTCAGTTTTCTGTGCCATTTTGGATTTTACATGCTTTCCTATTGGGCCTTTGCTTCCAACAGGACCTGGCATGATGCCCAGACACGACCCAATTGGCCAATACAGCACCACCCACATGTGGGAAATGGCGCTACTGACAATTTTGGTCAAATGTTGAGTTCTGGGCCCAGATGTGGTGAGGCTGAGTTGCTAAAGGAGGCCAATCTGTCCCATGAACTTTGGTCATGTTTGGTGACATTAAGTATTGGCAGCCCTATTTGAGGCACTTTCCAGTACAGGATTTGGACCAAACTGACAGAGTACAATCACCCGGTGATACCGAACACAACCATGTTAGCGGCTAATGGTTAGCATGTTGCTAACCGGAAGTAGCTCTAGGAAGGTCTCACCAACTTCTGCTTCACAGAGTCTGTTCTTACATTAGAGAGAAAGCTCCACAAGAAATTGTACTACTACTTTTATTGGGGTTTCGAGTTACCATGGCAACAAAATTAGCGAAAAACCACCCCCCAAAAAACCCATATTAATCAATGGAGTCGGGTAGAAAGAAAGCCTCAAAAAAGCCTCAAAAGGACCATTTTCAAAGCTGTACTGTGTCGTCATGCTTTCACCTACGAACACCGTTTAACTTCTAGTTTGTAGATATATCTGTGAACTACTCAGAAGTAAAAACGGGATGTGGATATCTGTAATCGTCTCCTCACAAGTACTCCTCAAAGCTCATGTCCAAAAATCAGCGAAATCATCGTTTACAATGAAAGTCAATGACGGAATTCTCCAACCGCTAGAGTGGCCCACTCTAGCTTTTTTAAAGATTTCAAAACTCCGAACAACTTGACCTTACTCGCTCAATTTTCGCTCTACGCTGACAAATTATACATCAAAACGTAGGTATTTTTGTCAGGATTCGGGAAATGTAACCCTCATTGGTGTGGCATTTATAGATTTTTCGCAAATCACCTCAGAGCAACACAAACCCGAAACCTCCCCCATTCATTTCCTATGGAGCGTTTTGAAAAATGACGTCTGAAAATCCAAAACATCACATGTTTTCGCATCGTCGCTACTCCTAAACTGTTTTATGTACAGACATGAGACTTTCACACATGAATGTCCCAACCCTTCTGGCACTCACAAAAAAGGAATTTTGTGGATAACTGTTACGGTTTTCCCGCAGGAACAATTTGTTCGGGAGTAGCGAATGTGCAAAATCCTTAAAACGCTTTGGAGCTTCATTCTTCCACATCATCCACTTTTTACATCGTCGCTGTGCCTACACCGATTTTTGTACAAACCTAAAAATGAACTCCATAGTCCTCAAAAGCCTGCTGATACTCAGAGTGAAAGAATTATTTTGATATCTCTTATACTTTTTCAGCTAGAGCGATTTGTTCGGGAACCTTTTTAGAGGATTTCTGAAAATTGCTAAAAATTCCCTTTATATCATAATTTTTTACGCCTTTATTAAACTTTTTCCAGCAAAAATCGATAGTATGTCTTCTTCCCCTATCCGTTAAGAATTAAACGCTGAAAAAATTACATCTCTACCATTTACGGAACAGGAGATATGGAGCGTTGTTTGAGGCAAAGTTCTCCATTATAATCCAATAGCAGCCTCTGACACAAAGTCTCTGCACTTCGGTAGACGGCCCGCTGCAGCTGTGTCAGTGAGTTACCATGACGACGGAACTCTGGGGGCCAGAGAGAGAAGCTCCATTCGGATAGAATGAAATTCGCACAGTCACTTCCTCTTAACATTTTAAAATTTTCAAGTGACTTTCAGCGATATGTCACTTTTCTGTCCCATTTTGGATGTCACATGCTTTCCTATTGGGCCTTTGCTTCCAACAGGACCTGGCATGATGCCCAGACACGACCCAATTGGCCAATACAGCACCACCCACCTGTGGGAATTGGCGCTACTGACCATTTTGGTCAAATGTTGAGTTCTGGGCCCAGATGTGGTGAGGCTGAGTTGTTAAAGGAGGCGGATCTGACCCATGAACTTTGGTCACGTTTGGTGACATTAAGTATTGGCAGCCCTTTTTGAGGCACTTCCCAGTACAGGATTTGGACCAAACTGACAGAATACAATCACCAGGTGATACTGAACACAACCTTGTTAGCGGCTAACGGTTAGCATGTTGCTAACCGGAAGTAGCTCTAGGAAGCTCGTACAAACTTCTGCTTCACAGAGTCTGTACTTCCTTTAGAGAGAAATTTTCTAGTTGTTCTTAATCTTCAAATTCTTCAAATTTTTCAAATTCCTTCAATTTTTTTCAAATTCTCCAAATTTCTTCAATTTTTTCAAATTTCTTCAAATGTTTCAAATTCTTCCAATTTTTCAAATTCTTCAAATTTCTTCAAAATCTTCAAATTTTTCAAAGTCCTTCAAATTTTCAAATTTCTTCAACTGTTTCAAATTTCTTCAAATTTTTCAAATTCTTCAAATTTCTTAAAATTCTTCTAATTTCTTCAAATTTTTTGAATTTTTTGAATTCCTTCAAATTTTTCAGATTTTTCAAATTATTCCAATTTTTTCAAAATTTTCAAATACTTATATTTTTTCAAATATTTCAAATTTTACAAATTTCTTAAAATTTTTTTCAAATTCTTCAATTTTTTTCTAATTTTTCTATTTGTTTCAATTCTTCAAACTTTTTCAAATTCTTCAAATTCTTTCAAATTCTTCTATTTGTTTCAATTCTTCAAACTTTTTCAAATTCTTCAAATTTTTAAATTTTTTCAAATTCTTCAAATCTGATTTCAATGTTTTCTGCATTTTCTCCTCAAATCATTCTGCAGATTAGCATTCTCACTCGCTGTTGCGTAGGAACAGCTTTTTCTAGTAATACATTTAATTTATACTGCACTTTCTATCAAAAGATCTCCAAGTGCTACAGGGGGGGAAAAAACATTAAAAAGCGTTAAAAATAAAACATCTAAAGGAGACCAAAAGCTTTGCTAAAAAGAAATGTTTTAAGGCCTTTTTTAAAACACTCAGTGGACTGAGGTGCCCTCAAGGTGTCAGTGAGGGCATTCCACAGATGCGGGGCAGCAGCACAAAATGCCCTATCTCCCATTGTCCTGAGTCTGGTTCTGGGAATGTGGAGGAGGTTTGAGTGAGTGGAGCGAAGGGAGCGGGTTGTGTTCTGTGGGTTGAGAAGTTCTTTGAGGTAGGCGGGGGCATGTCCACGGATGCATTGATGTGTGAGGAGGGAAACCTTGTACTCAATCCTGGTGGAGTTGGGAAGCCAGTGTAGTGAATGGAGAATGGGGGTAATGTGCTCATGTTTCCACACTCTCATCAGGATCCTAGCTGCAGAGTTTTTAATATACTGAAGCCTCTGCAGACTTTTTCTAAGGATCCCAATGAGAAGTGGGATCAATGTTGAAGTATAGACTTGTGTCTATACTTGTCCTGTTAGATCTCAGTGCTGCGTTTGATACAGTTGATCACAATATTCTCCTACAAAGACTTGAACATACTGTAGGGATTAAGGGGAAAGCATTAGGCTGGTTTAAATCTTATCTGTCAGACAGATTCCAATTTGTTCATGTTAATAATAAATCTTCCTCAAACTCTAGGGTCACCTGTGGAGTACCACAGGGTTCAGTCCTTGGACCAATTCTCTTTACTATATATATGCTTCCGATAGGCAAAATTATCAGACAGCATGGGATTAATTTCCACTGTTATGCTGATGATACTCAGCTATATTTATCCATAAATCCTGATGAATCCAATCAATTACTTCGACTGCAGTCATGTCTTGATGACATCAAAAGCTGGATGACTTTAAATTTCCTGCATCTAAATTCTGACAAGACCGAAGTTTTAATCTTTGGGCCAGAGTCCTCAAAAAATAAACTTCTTAACCAATCACTTAATCTGGGTGGCATTAACCTGGCCTCTGGTAATAAAGTAAAAAATCTTGGTGTTATTTTTGACCAAGACATGTCATTTAAATCCCATATTAAACAGGTTTCCAGAGTTTCCTTTTTTCACCTCCGGAATATCGCCAAAATTAGAAACATTCTGTGCAGGAGTGATGCTGAAAAACTGGTCCATGCATTTGTTACTTCAAGGCTGGACTATTGTAATTCTTTACTATCAGGAATTCCACAAAATGCAGTTCAAAGCCTTCAGCTGATCCAAAATGCTGCAGCAAGAGTTCTGATGAAAATCAACAAGAGGGATCATATTTCTCCAATTTTAGCTTCCCTTCATTGGCTTCCTGTTAAATCAAGAATAGAATTTAAAATTCTTCTTCTAACGTATAAAGCCCTTCATAATCAAACTCCATCATATATGAGAGCTCTGATTACTCCGTATGTTCCTAACAGAGCACTTCGCTCTCAGACCGCAGGTCTGCTGGTGGTTCCTAGAGTCTCTAAAAGTAGAATGGGAGGCAGATCCTTTAGCTATCAGGCTCCTCTCCTGTGGAACCAACTCCCAGTTTTGGTCCGTGAGGCAGACACCCTGTCTACTTTTAAGACTAGGCTTAAAACTTTTCTTTTTGACAAAAATTATAACTAGTGACTCATGTTACTCTCAGTTACCTTTATAGTTTTACTGCTATAGGCTTAGGTTACTGGAGTATATCAGGACCTAATTTTCTCACTACATTGAGTTCTACTGTTCTTCAATTATGCATTATGTGTTGTCATTTCTGCTTTAACTTTCTGTTCTCTCTCTTTTCTCTTCATAGTAGGTACACCTGGTCTGGCGTTCTGTTAACTGTGACATCATCCAGAGAAGACGGATCACCCGCTACTACCATCTAATGTAGAACAGATTACTAGATCAATGTGTGCTTCTGTGCTTTTTTGTTTCTCTTGTTGTGTCTCTGTTCTGTCTTCTGTAACCCCAGTCGGTCGAGGCAGATGACCGTTCATACTGAGCCCGGTTCTGCCGGAGGTTTTTTTTCCCGTTAATGGGTGGTTTTTCTTCCCACTGTCGCTTCATGCTTGCTCAGTATGAGGGATTGCAGCAAAGCCATGTACAATGCAGATGACTCTTCCTGTGGCTCTACGGTTCCCCAGGAGTGAATGCTGCTTGTCGGGACTTTGATGCAATCAACTGGTTTCCTTATATAGGACATTTTTGACCAATCTGTATAATCTGACCCAATCTGTATAATATGATTGAACTTGACTTTGTAAAGTGCCTTGAGATGACATGTTTCATGATTTGGCGCTATATAAATAAAATTGAATTGAATTGAATTGAAGTGCGTTGCAATAGTCCAGTCTGGAGGAGACAAAGGCATGAACCAGCTTTTCTGCATCTGGGAGGGAGAGAATGGGACGGAGTTTGGAAATATTTCGGAGGTGATAGAAAGAGGTCTTGCATAGGTGATTTATATGGGCTTCAAAAGTGAGTTGGGAGTCCATTTTTACACCAAGAAATCTAACTGTTGATGAAAGCGGGATGTTACTGCCAGAAAAGGTGGTGCTGGTTATGGATAATGATTTGGTTTGATGAGGAGTTCCAACCAGTATGGTTTCGGTTTTTGAGCTATATAGTTGAAGAAAGTTTTGCTCCATCCATACATTTATCTCCTCCAGACAGGTGGTGAGTTTTGATGGGGATGACTGTGAGGGTGAGGTGTCAGCTGTGACATTAACATAGAACTGTATGTCATCAGCATAGCAATGAAATTAAATATTGTGGCAGCTGATGATTTGGCCAAGGGGAGTGAGGTAAAGGATGAAGAGGATGAGGCCAAGGACTGACCCCTGGGGGACACCACATGTACCTGTGTGTGGATGTGATTTGGAATGGCCTAGGGAGATGTATTCTGTCCGGTTTGTGAGATATGATCTGAACCAACTGAGAGCAGTGTCATGCATCTGTTCACTATTTGACTCAAACAAGGAAACTATTCAAGCGTTACTGCTCTGCTTGTATGACAACAAGATGGCCGTTACGTATGCATCTAAATTTAGTAATTCGATGTCATTTGAGGAATTCCATATACCAGGGGTCACCAACATAGTGCCCACAGGCACCAGGTAGCTCCCAAGGACCACATCTGGCGCCCTCAAGCCCGTTCTAAAACTAGCACAACCCTCCAGTGAGCTGCATCTAAAATGTTATTTTAGACTGTTGCTCTTTTTTTGTATTCACAGTTCCATTTATACAGATCTAAAAATTACAATATCAAAAAAAAATTAGCATTGCAAATATGTTTATTGGTGGGCGCTGACTCTTCTAGTTCAAAGGTCAATTCTTGTAGACCTTCCTGTGACACAGTACCGATTAAGTAGCTCTCAGTTTCATAAACTCAGACGCCTGCACTGTACTAAGCATGCCAGTGTTGCTGAGCCTGGCATCATTCATTGTAGTTCACAAATACATTTTTTATTAGCTTAAGCTCTGAGAAGCTGTGTTCACAACTGGCACTACTCAGAGGCAATATAGCTATCCTACACAAATTTAAAAACTCATAAAAAATAAATAAATTTGTACGTGGAGTTGTGAAATACAGTATATTCGTTAGTTCAGTCCTGTTCTGTGCTTTTCTCTGAAGCACCTTATTTGTCTGATACAGCTCATGTTAACGTCATCAACATCACAATCATAAAGAAAGCCAAAATGAAAAACCGTTCCCTCTTCTAAAAAAACTTTAGTCCTTAAGTGCTTATATACCCCTCATAACATCCCAGTTGGTTTTACTAAACCATCTCAGATGTTCTGCTTTCAAGCAATCCAGGATAGTTAAAAATACACAAATTATGGACTTTTCTTTGTCCTCTTCCTTGCATCAATGGGGACCAATGGTAGATTCTACAAGGTACCCACAAAGTTTGCAACATTACATTGATTTGCCGTTTGACAGTGTGAGCCAATGATCCTCAAAACAAGGCTCTACAGAGCTTTACAGTGTCATGCAGGCAAGTATTAGATCCACAGCCCTTATAAGGACAAGTGAAGGTGTTTGAAGCATGTCATAGTCACACTTAGCATCACCAAGAATCTTTCTAAATGTTGTAATAAACATCTGTACCTATATTCACAAAGAATCCTAAGACTAAAAGCAGCTCTTAGTGACGTCATTTTAGGAAAAATCTTTCTTAGATTTTTACCTTGGTAAGATAAAAGTTGTTCACAAAGCATCTTAGTCCTTAAGAGAGCTCCTAAAGTGACAAAATGTTAGGAGTGCTAGGGAGGAATTTTAGCGAGTAAGATGGTGGAAACAGAGAGAGCTGATTGGCTGATCTACCTCCTAAAAGATCAACTTTATCATCCCCATAGGGGGGAATTGATTTGTTTCAGCAGTATGACCTGTTAAAGGCGTGGTTCTAGTAATATTTCATTGAGATAAATAAATAACAGAAAAAAAATTTGAACTATTGAATAAGGTGGAGAAATGTACAAACAGTCCAGATCATTTTTTAATATTATTTGCAGACTTTTAAATGCTTTTAAATAATAAAGATTTAAGAAAAATTGGAAAAAGTGGCAAAAAAATATTTACACTGACAAGAATTGACCACATCCAGTTGTGGTCCCCGCAGGTTCTTTGGTTGAAATACGTGGTGTTCTCTAATTGTAGACTTTAGTGAGTTCTGTAGTATTAAAAATACTCTTGAAACAGAAACTATACTTCAACATATTTAATCTAAAATGGCAGAGGAATGTTTACAATTTTGTACTGACATGAATATGTTTTCAATCACATTGATGGAGAAGATCATACTATAATGTAGACATGACCAAGCTGACCCATTTACCCCAAATTTATCTAATCTAAGTATGTCAGCCTCTGAGTCTCCAGTGTCTGTGGTTTATCTGTGGTTTCTGTTAACTGTTCTCTGTACTTCCAGCATCTGTAATCTTATAATCCGTAACAGCAAAAATAGACACCAGACAAGATAAAAGAGAAAATATTTGCTGTATTGTACATGATGTCGCTAGCCTAAATGGTCATCTTATTAGGAACAAAACAGATGGACCCAGTGTTCAAACCAGACAAACAGTATAGCGAAAAAAAGTTTATTTGAACTGAAGGGGGACAGGCAGCGCAAACGTCAGCGGCAGGAAACTCTGAGGACAGAGACAGCAGGTTAGTGACCACGTCTATCTGGAGGTGATTGATCACAAACGTGAGGGTCACTAACCTCTGCTTGACAGTGCTGGCCCGAGCCTCTTGGGGGCCCTAAGCAGAATTTGATTTGGGGGCCCCCCTCCCACCACGCAGAATCACCTATGCTAGAAGAAGATTGATACAAATGTTGCGCTATAATGTTATAGCAAATATTATAATAGAATTGTTTTTATTGATTTTTCATATTGAAACAAAAGACATCCCATTCAAAACATACAGAACAAAAGAGTAGGACTCAAAATTTACATCACAAAAACAACTCAAAAAACACAGACAAACTAACGACAAGACAGATCCTACTACTACCATACACACCACCTGTGTTCCAGACACTCTTGGGTTAAAACTAGATACATATAAATAATATCATTGTGGTTGTTATAACCATTCATACCTGAGGGGAAAAAAGGGGGGGGGGCACAAATCTGCTAGTTGTGCTGAAGCAGATGAAAATTCAGATTCTAAATAGGAAATAAAATGTTACCAGACCTTGAAACATCACTTAGTGTTGCCCTGTAAAGTAATTCTAAGATGTTCCAACTTTCGGTGTGCCATCACCTCCTCTACCATCTTTTGTGAGTTGGCGGTGCTGTCTTTATCCGATTAAATAAAATAATTTTCCTGACCAGCAATAAAGAAAATGTCATTGCTTTCCTTTGGACAGTTGTTAATTCTGTTTCCCCTGGTGCCACACCAAAAATGGCTACCAGAGGAACAGGTTCAATAATTTTCTTGTAAATGGATGAAAAGGTTTTGAAGATTTTGATCCAGAATTCTTTGAGCCTGGGGAGAGACCAGAACATTTGAGATGTGTTGGAACCTGTTTACATCTAGGACAAGTCGGATCAGCTCCCTGGTAAATGTTTGCCAATTTGTCCCTCGTTAAATTAAGTCTATGTACGACTTTAATCTGTGTTAGTCCATGTCAAATACTGACGAACAATGTATGTGTTCTACTTTTTGATATGTCCAGCCAGGGGCGGATTTAGGAAATTTGGGGCCCTAGGCAAAGAAAGGGGTGGGGCCCTCTGAATTGTGAAGACAACACATAAAACAGACCCATTATACGGATACAGAAATTTTAATAGAATATACATACATTATTTTTTTCTACCTTTTGTCCCTCTCTTCTTATCTGTTTTCTTGTTGTTTTCCTCTCTGTATTCGTTTGTCCCTTTTTTCTAATAGACAAGCCATGATCTGCTTATCTGTTCTCCATTTTTCATTTGAATGAAATAATAGCTGGAAGTAAATCTGCACTCGTCTCCATTTCTTGGAAGGATCCTGTTCTTCACCTAAAGTGGTCCTCTCAGTACTATTGAGCAGCGTGCACGATCAGACATCTTATTGGCCAGAGCTGGGTCATCTTCAGTAAGTACACTGTGCTGACTGCTTACCAGCAGAGTGGATGATGCTGGACTCTCTCAGTCTGGTGGAACAAAATCATTATCAAAGCCTGGCTGGATAATTGTGGAACTCTCTCTGTCACAGCCCATCTCTGTCTCATTCTGAAAACAAACACAGACAACACAGTACAAGGCTTTTACCCAGTGGTTAAATGTATATCTACTCAATTGCTAAAGTAGAAATTTGAGGATTTCATGCAACTTCAATTTTGTCTACGTCACTGTAACTCAGAGGAACATGCTGCAATTTCTACTCTACTACTAAACCTATTTATATGCTGTTTACATATTTCAAAACCAAAGCTGTAAAGCAGAGTGAGAAGTTGGTAATGACTTCCTTATGTTTTTTGAATGTATAACTTAAATTATTAAGAACTAAAACACCTGCCAAAACTACCTGTAAAACCTAAGGGGGATTTTAGAAAGAACACCCAAAAGCCTGAAGTTTTCCTGAAATTCAACATGAAAAAAAAAACACCTAACTAACGGATTTCTAATTGTTTGTAGCAAATACAAACTAAATTTGAAACTTACTTTAAAATGACCCATCTTCAATAAGTTAAATAAATACTTATCAATATAGGGGGACGTCCCTTTTGACGGTTTAACACTCACCTTTCATCTCCATGCAACGAATCCTTGCCAGCAGCTGCCAACGTCACCGCTGAGTTTGCTGCTGCTGCTGCAGTGCAGAAGCCATTGGCAGAAACTTTTGGTAACTTTGAGAGCAGATTTCTACTTTGCTCCTTCTTTCTCTTCTTTCTGAGCACCGCTAGGGTAGCTTCTTTTCTTTTTCTTTTTTCTTCTTCTTTTTTCTCTTCTCCTCTGCTCGTCTTCTTCTTTTGTTATTTATTGGCGGATGGCAACCAACTCAAGGTACATTTACTGGCACCTACCAGACTGGAGTGTGGTCTTCAATGATCCCAGAGGGAAATTAATAATACATACCTCAATGGTATGCTAGAATGCTTAAATTAACATCCATACACATACACACTCCAAATACGATTAAATAACTTAGTGTTTTTTAAAAATCTAATCAATTGAATTCTAACAAAATTTGATTTATTTCCTAAAAGATTTATCATCAAAAATCCTATTTTCTCTCCATTTAGTACCGACTATAAGTGCTGACGTTCCTCTGAATACTTATTACATTCATATAACACATGTTCCACTGTTTCCATATGATTACAGTAATTACAAGTCCCTGTTTCATGTTTCTCTATTCTGAAAAGAGATCTATTAAGTCCAGTGTGTCCAATTCTAAGTCGAGATATGACTACCTCTTTTTTCCGCCTTCCATTCATACAGCTATTACCCCCCACATTCTTTTGAATTTTATATAAATCTCTACCAGTGTCATGACTATCCCATTGCTCCTGCCAAACCTTACTCATTTTATTTTGAATAATAGATTTACCCTCACCTTTGCTTAACGGAATACTTAAGTTAATAACATCGGATTTCAGGGCCTGTTTAGCTAATATATCCCCTCATTCATTTTCTTCTATACCTACATGAGCGGGAATCCAGACAAAACAAACAAAACATTTCTTATTATGTAGCTGAACTAATAATTGATATATGCCTAATAATACATCTAATCTACAAGATTTGCCAGATTTTATACTTAATAATGCAGCTTGACTATCTGATGCAATTATATATTTACTTTCTTTCGTAATACAGTCATCAAGCAACCATTCTAAAGCTAACATAATGGCAATTAATTCAACTGTAAAAACTGCTAGATGGTCTGTTGTTCTCCTTTTAATCATGACTTTATGGTGTGGGATATTCACAGCTGCTCCTAATCTGCCATTATTAGGATCTTTAGATCCATCTGTATATATAATTATACTATTTTTAAATCTTGCAAAATATTTATTAACTATAACCCATTCTGGAGTCTTTCCCTCAAGTGCAGATCAATGTCTGGTGTGATAAATAACCATGGTGGAATTGGTGACTGTGGAACCGTAAATCTGTACTTGAACTGAGTCAAACCCAAATTTTGAGCTTTGATGTCCCCAATCCATCCAAAGCTGTTACAATTAGATGTATGATGTTCCCAACAATCCTGCAGCACCACCTTAGTTGGATGACCATAATTATGTCCCTGTAGATTTACCCTGTACACATACATTAGCTTCATTCTTCTTACCTTAAAGGAAGCTCACCAGTTTCATCTTGCAAAGCAGCTAAAGGAGATGATCTGAAAGTTCCACAACATATTCTTAACCCTTGTGTTTGTTCACTGTCAAGTTTTCTCAAATGACTTTCAGCAGCTGCCATATATGCTATACATCTATAATCCAAGGAAGATCTCATGAGAGCTTGATAAACTGCCAACAGCACTTCTTGAAGCTCCCCATTCCTGTCCAGAAAGACATCTCAACAAATTATTCACTTTTTTACATTTGAACTAATTCTATGTGCTGTTTTCAAGTTAACTTTTCATCAAAGATGACCCCTAAAAACCTCACTTTATTCACTTGTTCAAGCTTCTGATTATAAAGATCTAAATGAACTTCCTTATGTCTTCTATAAAAACAAATAACTTGGGACTTTGCAGCTGACATTCTAAATCCCCATTTATTTGCCCAACCTTCCATTTTCAAAACAGCATCCTGCATCTTTTTCTGCAAAAATATGAGATTGTGACCCCTTACCCACAGAGCTCCGTCATCTGCAAATAAAGATTTCCCAATACTACCATCTATCTCATTAAAAATGTCATTTATAATAATATTAAAATTAATTGGGCTACACACACTGCCTTGAGGGGTACCATTCTCAACAATATATCTAGTAGAGAAATTCGCCCCAACTCTAACTTCTATTTCTCTACCAAATAAAAAATCTAAAACCCAGTTATAAATCTTACCACTTATGCCAAGTTTTTCTAATTTAATCAATAATCAATCAATAATTTCCTGTGACAGGAAAAGGAGAAGGTTGTCAGCCTATGGCGAAAGTTTATTATTTTGCATCACCCTGCGTATTCCCCCCAGTTCAGCAGCATTCCTCAACATTATTGGAAGAGGCTGGATTGCCACATCAAAGAGCAGGGGTCACAGAGGACACCCCTGTCTTGTTCCCCCGAAACAGAGGGAATGGGTCAGATATTATATTATCGTTCTTACCATAGCTTGGGGATTCGCATATATTAACTCAATCCACGAACGAAATTTAGGACCAAATCCCAATATCTCAAGGGTGTTAAAAATGGTTTCCCAGTGTCCTGTCTAGCAATGGGGCAATAAGAATTGATGTCTTAATGCCAAATAGAGCTCGACAGATTTTGCTTTCACAAGTGGAGCAATCAGCTTTCGCATAGTGCTCCGCTTGATTTATGCACGTAAATGGTTTTATTGTGATTCCTGCTGGGAGAATTTCAAGTAATGTGGACACTACAATGGGAAAGTAGGAGAGTAGAGGAAGAACAAGAAGAGAAAAAAAGAAAGAGAAGAGGTGAAAGAAAGAAGCGATAAAAGGGAGGGAATGATAAAACGTCTTCAGTCTGCTTCATCACCTGAAAAGAGAGATGTAAAAAGAACAGTACAACCAAAGGACATAGTATAACAGATACAATAGAGTAACACCTTGATACCATTGCTAAATCAATCAATCAATCAATCAATCAATCAATCAATCAATCAATCAATCAATCAATCAATCAAATAATCAATCAAATTTTATTGTCAATTACAATTTGCATTGCAATCGAAAAGTCAGTTCCAGTACAACCGTCCATCACATAATAAACAAACAAACATTTTGGGGGGAGCGATTGACTGAGGCCTTGCGTTGCCAAGGAACGCAGCCAGCCAGCCGCTGCTAAATAGCGCAGCCGTCAAGGCCACATTCCTCCAAACAGCCCCAAACCCCGCCTACACGGAGTTCACGAGGCGCTGCCCTTGAACTGTCGAAGGAAGTGCAACAACATGGGGGAAAGAGGGGGGGGAGAAAAAGAGAGACAGATGTTTGCCTATTTATGCTCTCACCAATAAAGAGACAAACAACCGACACAAAAAAACCCTCATAGCACGAAAAGCACAAATAACACATTACAACGTGTATGCAGAAGGTAAACATTTGAGACCTGTCGCGTGTGCGTAATTTATCAGTTTTATGAGTATCAGTTATGCGTGTGTGTATGGGCGAAAGTGTTTTATCTCCGTGAACACTCTCCAGAGGCCATTGTCCTTGATGTTATCAGCCGGCCCACAGTTCAGAGAAGCATCCTCAGGTGTCAGCGGGGGAGGGGGGTAGCCAGGGGCTTTTCTGAGCACTCTCCGTCATAACAATCCAGGAGTAGAGATAGGGAGGGAATCCAAATATGTTATTTGTTATGAGACAAGCTGCACTGCCTTTCCTGTCAGGTTTTAAGTTATTTGCTGGCTCCACATAAATCCAATTTTCCAAATTATTGGGCTTTTTCACGCTTCACTTCCAGATTTTATCCCATCTCCCCTTGAGTTCAACCACCAAAGTCAGTCTGCATTCCAACACAGGCAGCTTTTCGGCTTCGCTCCATTCACCTGCCAGGTTTGTCCGTTCACAGCCTTAGTGAGCGCTTCATGCAGCTGGCAGCCTGATCAAGGCCAAATGGCTCCGACATCCGCTGTATTTGCCGATACTTCAAAAACCCACAAAAACCAATAAGTAGAGATCCCAGTATCCTTAATCCAATGTGAAAATTTCAAACGTCCAGGAATGACAAGGTCGAAAGACACACCGTTTTCCTCTAGGAATTTAGGGTGTATCTCACAAAATAAGTCAAATCAGGACCGGACGGGTCCCCCTTCCGTTGCCTACCCATCGAAAAAAAATGTATCAATAGTATTTTAGAGACCAGCTTACCAGATCCATGTTTTTCAGAGTTCGGTTGATATGAAGAAAGATCATATGTATTATTATTTAAACTGACATGTATAATGTGATACCTGAGAAAAGAAAGTAAAAAATGTAATAAAAAAATAAATAATTACGGGCTTTAGTAAACATTTAATACCTGGAACCCAGCACCTGTTATCTTCAGCAGTGTACATCACATTAAAAAGGCGACGGAGATTACTGGGAAGTTGTTTACCAGCAACAAATCCTGTCTGGTCAGGATGTATTATTTTACTTATAACAGGCTCAATCCTTGCTGCTAGTACTTTGGTCAATATCCTATAATCACATCCAAGTAGACTCACTGGACGAAATGATTCACATTTAAGTGGATCTTTATTTTTCTTAAGGATCACCGAAATCATAGTCTGTGACTGTAGCAAATATTATAAACAAATACAGTAAGGTTATGAATTAATATAAAATAAATTAATTAACGATACATAAAATACAAACTGTCACAAAACAAATTAAATAAATTCTTTCATCATCATTCTGTCATTCATTTACATCACTTGTTTAAGTTATTTAATTGTAAAATAAATAAATAAATAAATAATAATAATAATAATTTGGGGGGCTCTGGCCACCCGGGGGCCCCAAGTGGCCGCTTAGTTCGCTTGTGCCTCGGGTCGGCCCTGACTACCTAGGCACCTCCTTAGTACTCACCTGCCGTTCCGCAGGTCATCACCAGCGGGTATCAGAAGCAAGCCTCAATATTGCTTTCCACCAGGCTTAGACGTGCTCTGGTGAGACGTGTTGAAAATTTAGCCAAAATCCAATGTTCCTGTCAGAAGCCATACTCACTTTCTGTTTGGTGGTAAAGGATTAATAAGGACTTCCAGTCGTGTTTTGAAAATGTCGCCATAAATTATTATCTGCACTGTCAATGAGGAGTAATCAGCAAGGAAAAAATTGACTTAGCACTCAGTGGGCGTAGCTAAAATGATGTCATCAGGTGACCGAGTCAACCTCTCAAATAGCTTTTGGTAAGTTAAAAAAAAAGATCATTCATATCTGGAAGCAAATTGGATCATGCCTGTGTAATTTAGAGCCAAATGTATGCAAACGGAATGCTATGGAAATACGCCACTCAGCCGTGTCCTGAACATCGGGCCTAATGAGAAGAAACCGTGCGATTACAATAGGCCTTCGCAGCGTTTAGCTACTCAGGCAAGAAAACCTACAATTATAATAGGCCTTTGTAATGCTTTGTTACTTGGGCTTAATAAGAAGAAACCATGCGATTTCAATAGGCATTCAAAGCGCTTAGCTGCTCGGGCCTAATAATGTTTTTGCATATATATCAAGCGGACCGCAAAAGCAGTAATACTCCACTTGTGAAAGTAAATCTGTTGGGCTCTATTTGACATGAAGAAAGCAATTCTTAGTGCTACACTGCTAGGCAGGACCCATTAATAAATACATAAATAAACAAACACATGCATGAAAGAATAAATAGTTAAAAATAAAAACTACATAAATAAATAAAGTAACATTTTCCAATTTTTGGGGGGTAGGTGTTTTTTTATGAGTGTGTCAGAGTAATTGTAGTTTAATTGTTTGCCTTTTACTGCAAGCTGTAAAACAAATTGCCCTACTGGGACAACTTCTTGAACCACGAACCTTGTATGATTTAGTGACCTCTGCCTAGCTGAGATTGCACAGGGTCATGTTCATCGTTGGACTGTGCACTGCTGCAAACTTAGTGACTTTGTTGCTATTTATGCCAACTTTGCAGACCCTTCTAGCCACTTATTGTTCTTCAAAAAAGCAACTAGTGATAAATCCAGCAACTTTTTTCACTGTTATTGGTGACTTTGGTGACTTCATGTTGTTGTGCCATAAAAGCCATGATGAAAATTAAGTCAGATAGAATTCTGAACATGTATCAAAAGGGGGTTGTAAGCAAAAAGGAATTTTACACATTCAGGCTGAGACAGCCCCTCACAGCAGGGAAGCTGCTATGAGAGCAGATTACACCTCACAGCTCCCTACACTTCACTTTCTCCCTGGGAGGAGAGGGGCAGGGGAGACCAGCACCCCCTGCGAGCCACACAGACAATCTCTCTCAACCTGCCCACTTCTTCCTGGGACTCTCAACGAGAGAGAGTCCACCCTGGGCAACCCCCGAGCATGTGGGTCTTTCGGGCCTCATGGGGCCCGAAACACCCACAAGCTGAGTAAAATTGTGCCTCTCTGAAACTCAGTTTATGGTGTTCTGTTGGGACAGCAATTGGGAGAAACTCGTCCTCTGCGGATAGGAGGACCCGACTGAGTTCAGAGATTCACTGACCAAATCGAAGCTAAGTTGCACTCTGACTGCTGCAAAACCAGCCGCGAAGTAAAGAATGACGAAACAGCTTTGTCAGGTGTTGCAGGAAAGCGGACGTGAGACGGTGAATCGGTCGCCTTCCCTCACCAGCAATCACATGAGATTGCTCCAATTCGAAAAAGGGCACGTACACAGATTGGGTATTTATCAGAAGGGCATATTAATGCAATGTTTGCGTGGAATGAATGCAAAAAAATATTTTTCTATATTACAAGCTCTAGACAAGCCCACACAAAAGTTGAGGAAAATTTGACAAAAATGTAGAAAATCACACAAAACTTAATGTTCACAAACAAAATGGAATTTCTTAGAACTAGGGCTGACAGCATACCTGAAGCATTTTTTTTTTACTAGGGCTGATTGTGTGCAAAGTACCATATATCAGTAAAGTTCATTGCAACACAGCCCGCCTTAATCTTGGTATTGTAGATTCAATAAATAAGTGTTTTTTTGTTTTTTGCATTGCTGCAAAAACTGTGAGTATAAAGTGGTTGTCATTTCAAAAGGACATGTACTGTCTAAAGATGCACCCAGAAAGATACACAGTAGCTAACGCATGTGCAAGTTTACCTTAGCATCTGAGAGACTAATGATAATCAGATATGAAATGCTAATGTTCTGTTAAAAGACAAAAAAATACAGCTGCCGATTAACTCAATGTGATAACTCCAGCTAATCATACCGTAGAAGATGGCTGATACCTCCACAAAGCCAAGGAAGGTCTTCAGGAGCACCCCTAGCACTCCAAAGGACCTCAGTTTCCTCATCAGGTACAGTCTGCTTTTCCTGTAAAAAGCATTGGCATTGTGATTCCATTATTCCATTATTATTAAGGTGAAGAACACCCAGGTACTTATAAAAGTCCATTATTGCAACATCAGTCTCCTGGATGTTTACCTGTGTCAGCTTCTTTGTTTCTCCTGCATTTAACTTGAGATGGTTCTGCTGGCATCAGCCTATAAATCTCTGGATCCACTGTCTGTACTCCTTTTCCTCATCTGTAACGAGACCTACTATGGCATAGTCATCAGAAAACTTCTGACTCAGTTCCTTGTATTGCTACTGTGCTACAGATCAACCTATCAGGAACAGCCCTGTGTCGTCACATATTTTGGTCAACCAGTGAGGTAATCAAGTACGCTCTGCGACAACTGGTGGTCCACTCCTTTCCGCTCCAGCTTGTCTTTCAGAATTGTGGTTGGATGGTGTTGAAAGCGTTGGAGAAAGCAGAGAACATGATCCTCACGGTGCTCCCAGTGTTCCCCAGGTGGGCCAGAAATAATTGAAGCAGGTAGATGATGGCATCATCCACTCAGATACCAGGCTGGTAGGCAAACTGCTGTGGCTGCTGAAGACCTCACCAGGGAGCAAAGATGCTTGAGGATCAGCCTTAATAAAGGTCTTCATTTAGAATTGGATGCCCAACCCACACGCCTTTGAAAAACCAGCAGATAGCTGTCCTTTAGTTTGTGCCAGAAAGTTTAGCTTCATGTAGCAGTCCTCCAGCAGTGTGTGACGGTACATAGGAAATACAGTCCTGGATCCAAGGCCCCTGGGTCACCATTAACCCGTCTGCATTTTTAACAGATTTTCCCCACTAAGCGAGACACCAGCTGAGATGCCGACGCCATAGTCAGAAACGTGGCATTAGAGACATCAGGTACCCTAGTCAAACGTTTGCCATGGTCCAACTCGGACGACATTAAATCTTACTGAAACTTCTGGCGAAGGATAATTGTAAATACAGTAAGATTGTTATTCATGCTGGCAGTAATTACACCTAGTTATGTCAATTGGAGGTCACTTACATTAGTGTTGCTTCAGTGTGTAAGTTTGCTAAGACAATGTCAGACTTCGTAATCAAGTGAGAATGCTATTCAGCATTTTCAGTTATTGTTTTCCTGTTTTTCTTTATCAGGTGAGAATGCTATACAGCATTCTCACTTATTAAGTTCCTTCAGGTCTTGATTATTATTCCGTACGTTTTTCGGCATCTAACTACTCCTGCATACTTCAACCAATTTAAACAATTTTCATATCAAAACATTCAGCTTGTTCACAACATTACTGCTATGTCTTTTGGTAATTATAACTTTTATAATATTTAAAATATTTAACTTTTTGTGAGTTTTTGCTCTCATTGAAATTGAATGGAGAATCCTTCAAATTCTTCAAATCTTTCAGCTTTTTGACAGCTTACTGCTTCAGCCTACTTTCAGCTAGAAACACCATTCAACTTTTAAAATGTTCAAATAACCTTCAGCTGTCTTCAGCTACTTCGGCTTTTTCATATCTTTTACCATTTTCATACAGTACCTCCTTAAAATAATTTTGCATTTTCGTGAAATTCAGAAAAATGAATGCGTTGCTATGGTTGCTAGGGAGGTCATTTAGAGTGGCCACTCTGCCGTTCCTATAGATTTTCCTTTTCTGAACAACTTCTTCTCACTCGCTCAATTTTCACTCTATTCACATAAATTATACATCAAAACGTAGGAATTTTTGTCTGGATTCTGGAAATGTAACCATCATTGGTGTGGGATTTATAGATTTTTCGCAAATCACCCCAGAGCACCACAAAGCCTAAAAGCTCTCCATCTACTGCAGTCTGTGCCTGCAGTAGATGAACACCTGCAGGCCTGAGTGAGTTTCCATGACAACGGAACTCTGCTGGCCAGAGGTTACTGCAGGTCAGGGACAGGCTGCCTTTGCTTAGCATGGCATCTTTTGATGCTCACTGCAGGGGCTGTAATGAACGTAGGAATCTGAAATTTGCATAGTCACTTCCTCTTAACATTTTTAAATTTTCCAGTGATTATCAGGCATGTGTCACTTTTCTGTCACCTTTTGGATTTCACATAGTTACTACTACTACTACTACTACTGATACAACTACTGATACTACTGATACTGCTACTACTACTACTGCTACTACTACTACCACTACCACTACTACTACTACTACTGATACTACTACTACTACTACTACTGATACTACTGCTACTGATACTACTGCTGCTACTACTACTGATACTACTGCTGCTACTACTACTACTACTGCTGCTACTACTACTACTGCTGCTGCTGCTACTACTACTACTTCTGATACTGCTACTACTACTACTTCTGATACAACTACTACTAATGATACTACCACTGCTACTACTACTGATACTACTCCTACTACTGATACTACTACTACTATCACTACCACTACTACTACTACTACTACTACTACTGATACTACTCCTACTACTACTACTACTACTACTGATACTACTCCTACTACTGATACTACTCCTACTACTACTACTGATACAACTACTGATACTACTGATACTGCTACTACTACTACTGCTACTACTACTACCACTACCACTACTACTACTGATACTACTACTACTACTACTACTGCTGCTACTACTACTACTGCTACTACTACTACTGCTGCTGCTACTACTACTACTTCTGATACAACTACTACTAATGATACTACCACTGCTACTACTACTGATACTACTCCTACTACTGATACTACTACTACTATCACTACCACTACTACTACTACTACTACTACTACTGATACTACTCCTACTACTACTACTACTACTAATACTACTCCTACTACTACTACTGATACTACTACTACTACTATCACTACCACTACTACTACTACTACTCCTACTACTGATACTACTCCTACTACTGATACTACTACTACTACAAATTCCTTCAAATTCTTCAATTTTTTCTAATTCTTCAAATTCCTTCAAATTCTTTAAAACTGATACTACTACTACTACTACTACTACTACTACTACTACTACTACTACTGTTTAACTGGTTTAGCTCTTTCAAAACATTCTTCTCTTCCTTCAGCTTTTGTCCCTTCATGTTCAAACAGTTTTTTTGTTGGATCTCAATACTTTTCAGCTAGTTTTTCACTTCTGCTGGGATCTTCTGCACCTTATGCTCAAAAGATCTTCTGCCTCTTTTCCTCAATCATTCTGCAGGAAAGTATTCTCACTGCTGTTTCGCAGGAACAGCTTTTTCTAGTTTTATCTTGTCCCCTGCCTGTTCTGACCAGTCATGACATGTTTAGCCACATGCCTTCATTTAACCGCTGGTTATCTAGGTGGTGCTGTTATGAATTTGGATGGACCCAAAAGACAACCCGAAAACAGGTCAGTGACGCTTTGATGTTGTTTATTAAAAGGAAAGGTTTGCACGGCTCTTGCTGTGTGCGGCTCACGCTCACCGGCTGGCAGCTCCTGAAGGTGAGACGACAGGTTAGTGATCAGCAGAGCCAGATAGAACTGTGGAGTTGAAGCTAGATCACTAACCTGGTTGTGGGCAGGCTCGTCGGGGCTACTTCTGGTCCCTGAGTTCGGCAGAGTCCGTGCTGGGATAATCCAAGGCCGTTTGTCCTAGTGCAGTCCAGGCCCGATAGCGGGAGGTCAATTGATCAGGCAGAGGTTTCCGAGGGCGAATCCAAAAGGAGGTTCCAGGTCCAGGTCCAAGTCAAAATCCAGAAGAAGAGACAGTTAAAGGGGCAGGCAATCTCCGGTACTCACGGGCTGGTTTGGTCAGAACACAGGTGGGCAGTCCAAGGTCCAGAGGCTGACAGGCAGAACTCAGGCGGGCAGACAAATCCAAAGTGGGGCAAGGCTGGCTCAAAAAACAGGGCAAAGACAGGTCGGGCTTCGGACAGACAGACAGGTTTTCAAGATGGCTGGAAGTTCTCACCGAGATGGCTCGAGACGTTCTGGCACTGGAGGCTGAGAGGGACGGAACCTTTATGCTGGTGGGGTGGAGCCAGAACAGGTGATAGCAATTAGCAGCCCCAGTGCCAGGAACGTTACAGGTGCCCTAAAAACGAACATGGCCTACATTAAGTACATTTAAGCATAATATAAACAAGCCAATTGGAATATTATGATTGGATTAAGCTCAATCAGAATGAAATTGTATTCCGAATGAGAGGGTAGTTCAAGCCGACCGATAATCATGAATGTAAATGCTTCTCAGGATCAAATTATTCTGAATATGGCAAACTGGCACATGTGCGTCTAACATACACTTGACATATTTCCATGTTGTTGCGTGGCGGAAAGACATCAGGAAGCAGGAGCTCAAAAAATACATCAGGAAGCAGGAGCTCAAAATTCTAGTGCAAGTCCGGCCTGGGCGCTCGGAAGACAAAAAAAACTTGTATAACACTGGCTTTTCTACTATTTTTGTAGTCCAGCAAAAACGGAAGTTCGTCGTCTTTTGTGTCCTTTTTAGGGAAATTTGATACCTGCGCATGTCAGGGTTGTTCTATTCTAATAAAGCCAGGTGCATAAAAACGCAGATTATGATTGGATTAATCAATTGTGTGCCAAAATAAATAGTACAATCCAATTATGTATTGCTTTTTAATCCAAATACATTTCAATCCCATCGTGAAATTATGTACATGTAAACATAGCTACTGATAATTAGTGAACTTTCTGGGGAAAAACATGGTCTGAAAACCCGACATCCATGTCACTTTGGATGGTGCAGCTCTACTTTCTAGGAAACTGGCCGGATTTATTAGTTCTCCAAAATACTGACTGTCATGGTTTAGTTTTGATTCGGCTTTTGTTTACCATTAGTTTTCAGTTTTTCCACCTTGTTTAAGTTTTAGTTATGATTTGACTTTATTTATTGTTAGTTTTTAGTTTCCTCCTCCCCTTCCACTCTGCCTTCACTTCACTCCCCTTGTAGTCAGTCACACCTGTTGGTAATTTATCAGACGCATTTCACCTGCTAGCCTTCCTATTTAAGCCTCCCTCTGTTTCACTCTAGTGCCGGTCCATCATCAAGTTACACCCTCTCCGTGCTAGTCTGCCTGTTACCCTAGAAACCCCGTCGTCTCTGCTCCTTTAAGCCCTCTGCCTCTTGTGGATCCTGCTGTGCTCTGGCTAGCTCTCTGCCTCCTGTGGATCCTGCTGCCAGTCTCTGCCTTTAAGAACTCTTGCTCCGGGCCGTCAGCTCCTGCCATCAATCACTCCGGTTCCTGTGCTAACCTGCTCCTCTGACCTTATCATCCACCATCCATCAATCTTGCAGTAAAGACTCTCAATTTTAGTCCCGTGTGTGTGGTTCTGAGTTCATCCATAGACAAATTCTGACACTGACAACCCTGGGTTCAGGGGCCGTAGTTTAACACACTTCTCTGCAGCTTCTGTACTGTTACCCACCCTTCTCCGCAGGTATTAATTTGCTAACAGGATTGTGGTGCGAATACATTGGCTTTAAAGCACATTGCATATGTGTCTTTTTCTCTGCTTTTACGCAGCACCCTGGAAATTGAAGATGTGTCAGGATCTTGGCACTAATGTCTGGTCTGATCACTTATTTCACACACCTGTTTAACTCCGTCCTGTTCACATTACCGCTCACCTGTTCCACCTGCATATGACAGTATATATTCACCCTCAAGACCAGACAGCAGTGCCAGATTATTTCAAACCTTAGGTCAGTCATTTTCCAGCATACTTTCTGATTCTGATTTCCTGATCCCAACTAGTTCTGTCTACCGACCTCTGAGCCTGCCTGACCCCTCCAACTTATTGCCGGATCCGTTTGCATGACTCCTACCGGACCTCCGAGCCTGCCTGTCCTCATTTACTCTGTTTTTCTGATTGTGTACCGTACCCGGACCTGTGACCTGACTCCGTCTTGGATCTTCCTCTTCGGATTTCTGACTACCTGGCTCTGACCTTGGATCTTGTCCCCGACACCGACTCTGGATTATCCCTCTGATCATCCTGCTAACCGTTGGTCTCACGGCTTCGACCATCCGCCTGGCTAACTACCACCGACACACCAGTGTCTGGGACGCCCAGAGCAGCCACCGCCACGCAGCGTTAATAGCCAGCCGATTGGGATTTATACCGGTCACCAGAGAAAGACTGGATATCAAGCAGCAGTGCTGGCCCGAGGCATAAGCGAACTAAGCGGCCACTTAGGCCCCCACCCCCCAATTATGTATATATATATATATATATATATATATATATATATATATATATATATATATATATATATATATATATATATATATATTAGGGCTGGGCAACGATTAAAATATTTAATCGCGATTAATCGCACTGATTAATCGCGATTAATCGCATTGTATTTACAAACTCCAAGAATGAATTCAAAAGTAGTGTAAAGAGCACTTTTATTTTAATGTTCTGCTGCCATATGAACAAAAGTGTTGTAACATTTGTAGCACTTATCAGTAACACATATTTAGTGTAAAGCTCAACTTAAACATGTAAAACAAAAAATAGCAATAATAATAAATTAAAGCTTATTGCCACTGACAGGGAATTCTCTTTATGGGGAAAAAATCTACCAAAAACAGGCAATTTCTGAGGTAACAGCAGGGAGCAGCATTACCATTTTATGTTCAATACCAAAGTTTAACTTGGCAGTGGTTCCAACTAACTTGTTTCTGTCATATTCCATGCTGGAAGAACTTTAAACTGAAATGCTTGCTAACTCGATATGCTTGCGTTTATTTGACGTTGACACGCGGTTTTTTGTTGTTGCTTTCTCGCGCGCATATAGTGAATGGCAGGGAAAAACAGGCAAAAATACATGGATACTTTGAAACGAGAAGCGACTTCACCGACGGCGTCGATGCAGACCCCTCCCCCCCCCCCCGCTCCGCTCCGCACAAAACTTGTTCCGGCCGCCAACTCACCGCCTCGCCTCGCCTTAGCTCGCTCGCGGTACCTGCGGGAAACACCGCCTTCCGCATGTCAGCTGTGTTTTTTTTCCGGCCAGCACCTTTCTTCCTCTTTGAATCTGAGGCTGGGCTGACAGCGAGGTTATTGGCGCATTATCGCCACCTACTGTTCTGATTCAAACCCCTACACCGCAGCAACAGACCTTCACAAAATAAAAGCATGTGACCAACATGCGTTAACGCGCGTTAAAGAAAATATCGCCGTTAATAGTCTAATGAGTTAACGCGAAATTAACGCGTTAACTTGCCCAGCCCTAATATATATATATATATATATATATATATATATATATATATATTTATTTATTTATTTATTTATTTTACAATTAAATAAATTAAACAAGTGAAATAAATGAATGACAGAATGATGATGACAGAATTTATTTAATATTTTTTGTGACAGTTTGTATTTTATGTATCGCTAATTAATGTATTTTATATTAATACATAACCTTACCAGTGTTGTATAGTAACGAAGTAAAAATACCTCACTACTGTACTTAAGTATATTTTGGAGTACTTTATACTTTTCTCAAGTATACATTTTTTTGATTACTTTTACTTTTACTTCACTATATTTCCGTACTTAATTGCATACTTTTACTCCGATACATTTTCAATGTTTGGTTTAGTTACTCATTACAAAAAAAGTGTCGGTTTGGCTCAGCCAGACCTGCGTACATGCACAGGTTCGCCCGGATCGCCTCCGTTTGAAGCGCTCGGCGTGTCATTTCAAAGTTGCTGTGTGCCAGCGGGGGCGGGGCCTGGTGCTCCACGAAGCCAATAACTAACGCGCCTGGCGTTTGATTGACATGGTAGAGACCCCCCTTTAACTCCACTCTCATTGGTTGTGCTGTCTTAAATTCTGCCTTCCCTCTTCCTGATTGGCTGTTTTCTATTATGTGTGTGTGCGTGCATGTGCGTACGTGCTTGGAGCACGAGATTTCAGTTTTGATTTTATCTGGTATACTAGACTACGAAACTAGTCCCAGTTAAGAAACTAAATATTATCTACACTAAAATAGGTAAAAGCTGCTCAGTGCAGTTCTGAATAGAAGCAGCAGAGAGAGTTTAGAATTGTTGAACTTGAGAAATGTAAGTAACCAACGTTAAAATCTCAAAATAGCATTTAATTCTGAAGTATAACACATTTCATCAACAAAAACCTAATCTCCTCTATAAGACTAAATATTCTGTGCCAGGCAGGAGTTCTGAAGACTGCTGGAAAGATGGAAAAGCAAAGACTGTAGGTCATAAAAATTCAGATTCTTAGCCACAGCCGTGGCCATTATTTCATTGTTATTGTTGCTTTCATTTATTTTCGACCATTTGCTACTCTTGTTTAGACCTTTGCATAGTTATAATAGTATGATTAGGGTTCCACAAAATAACAGTGTTATTCATTTGACTATTTCTACTTCTAGATTTAGGATAAAGACAAATAAAACAAAGGAACACAATTTACATTGGTTTTATTGTTCATAGATTTCCACACTGTCCATTAATGAATTAGTATAAACCAGGGCCGGAGCTAGCAGATTCAGAGGGCAGAGAATTCCCAAAGTATCTAACATATTCTACCTCCTGCAGTGGAAGGGAAAAATTGTTATGGGCTGGCTGATATACAGCAGGTCAAAAAAAGGCCATATTTTGGCTGCAGTGCTTGCTGTTCTCTTATGAAGAAAAGATAATCTAGTGCACTAAATTCAATAGCTGGGCCATACGGCAGCTGGTCTCGTCCCACAGCCTGGTGGACGTATGGAGGAGGATGCACACAGGCTCCAGACAGTACACATCGTCCCACATTATGAAAACTGCATCTCTTTAGCTCGTATTGATCGTTTTTATTGTTTTAAACATCATTTTAATGTGTTTAAAACATGTCAGATTTTACCGGTAGCTTTTACAGACCACTCTTTGCTTTTAGGGAATGTTTTTATTACAAACATTTTACCTAAAAGCGCCTACTGGCATTTTAATCTGGCTTTAACATCTGATCATAGTTTTAGAGAAGTTATTTTTGGACTGTTTTTAGACAGAGAAAGGGGGATTTTACTTGTCTAAGGCAGTGGTGGTGTAACCCACCCTAAATTTGGAGAAAGAAAGAGAAAAAAAAAAAAGAACTTAAGTAGGGATAGTATGATATTGTGATCAATAATTGTCACAACACAAAGTATGAGTTTTCTATGTTGACCTTATAAATCAGACACCAATAGTTGAGGTTACGCCACTTTGTGTTAATAAATTCTAATTTTCAACACTTTTCAGCAGTGGTAAACATTTTGCGGTAATGCCCACTAGGTGGCCACTGTGCAGCGCTGGTGTTCTTTCTGAACCTGTTGTGGAGGGAGAAACAGCGAAAGCGTAGCTCTGAAAGAAGAAGAGAATAATATCCCTAAGAGTGAATTATTTTATTCTTTCTTTTGATGGTGGCGTCTGAAAACCTTTTTCTGTTAACATAGGTAAGCTCATATATCATGGTTATTCCTAACTTTTATCCTGTACAAGTTTTAAAGACTGCTGTTCGCGTACAGTTGAAAGGAGGGGCACCATCTTAATGGCTGCTGTACTGACTACTTCTAGAAGTGTCGGTCGTGTGTTGATGTCAATGTAGTTGCTAAAACTGTTTCATTTTATACAAATTATTAGTTAAGACATATGTGGCCAAATGTTAAATTTCATTGTTGTGCTGACTTTAGAGTTGTAGTTTGATATAAACGTAAAAAAAAAAAATGAAAAAAAAAAACTGCAGCGCTGTTTTTTTTTTTTTTTTTTTTTTTTTTTTTTTTTTTTTGTTTCTTTCTGAACCTGTTGTGGAGGGAGAAACAGCGAAAGCGTAGCTCTGAAAGAAGAAGAGAATAATATCCCTAAGAGTGAATTATTTTATTCTTTCTTTTGATGGTGGCGTCTGAAAACCTTTGTCTGTTAACATAGTTAATGGCTGAGAGATTGAGTGGCGGACTGTGAGCGAGACAGTGGGTACGACGGAGGAGCGGGGTGTTTCCATTTCCGGCGGCCATAGCAGGAGAGAGAGAGAGAGCGTGGTGGACAGCGGGCTGGACTCTGAACTTCAGGCCTGAGTTTGGAATTTCATCTTTACTGTCTCATCAAGGATTTTTTTTTGTTTTCCTCTTGTGGTGTTGGAGGATAATATCGGATTTCAAATTTTTTTTTTACTGAGCTCAAAATAGGTATTGGGTTGTGCACAACTAAACTAAATTGACTATTGCTGCAGCAAAATTTAAACAGGTATTTTTGTTTGTTCGTTTGCTTTATTTTTTTTTTCTGGCCAGAATATATGTCATCATTATTATCTGACATTTTGGATCAGTAAGTGACCGTGTCTCATTTATTGTTGGACATTGGAAAATAATAAAAAAAAATTTAAAGAGTTAAAGTGCAGTTGTGTTTTCATTTCTCTGTGTGAGGTCAATAATCATCGACAGCCAAAGACTAAATGATTATTAAGTGCTAGTTCATTTGATATCTATTTTATCTTTAATCCCTCGGACCAGGACATTGCTCAAAGTATTTAAGTAGTGATCCCAGACCTTGAGGTTATTTTTTTTTACAGGTAAATGTTGGAGGCTGATCAGAACCTGGTTACAGTGGGACCATGGAAAAGTTCAAATAAAACAACTTTGTCAGCAGCACACTCTTAATGTCACTCGTGACATCACCAGATCTATTAGCGATCTGGAGATGAACATAGTGGAACGAGAACATCTAAGTGAGTCCACAGGAAATCGAGAGCATAATGAAGCTCTCAAATCCAAAAGGCTAGTTTTAGCCAACCTGCTGGAGTCTAAAGTCCAAGGCGTGTTGGTCAGGTCTCGGGTTCAGAACATCACAGAGATGGATGCTCCCTCTAGCTTCTTCTTCAGCTTGGAAAGGAAACGCGGGCAGAGGAAGGTGATCCATTCCCTACTATCTGACACAGGGCAGCAGGTGAGTGAACCAGGCCAGATTAGGAGGAGGGCTGTAGAGTTTTACTCCTCTCTGTTTGACAGTGAGTATATGGAGAACAAGGAGCTGTTTGGGGAGTTCTGCAGTGGGCTGCCCCAGGTCTCTAAGGAGACCAACGTACAGCTAGAGCGCCCCCTGGGGGTACAAGAGCTCCACACAGCCCTCCTGAATATGCAGCGCCAGAAGGCCCCAGGCATCGATGGTCTTACAGTAGAGCTTTACAAAGCCTACTGGGACATCCTAGCGAAAGACCTGCTGGAGGTCTATAATGAGAGTTTGGCCGCTGGTTCACTCCTGCTTTCGTGCCGCAGGGCAGTCATCACCCTCCTGCCCAAGAAAGGGAATCTGCAGGACATTAAGAACTGGCGCCCTGTGTCTCTCCTCTGCACCGACTACAAGATCCTCTTCAAAGCCTTGGCTACTCGGCTGAGAGAAGCTATGGAGCAGGTTCATCCACCGGGACCAGACCTACTGCGTCCCTGGCAGGTCCATGGTAGATAACATCTACCTAATTTGGGATGTTTGGAGGTCTCCGGTTCATTGGGTCTAAGAATGGGCTTGATCTCATTAGATCAAGAAAAGGCTTTTGATTGTGTCGAACACGGCTTCCTGTGGAAAACTATGGAGAGGTTTGGGTTCAGTGCCGGTCTGATCGCAAAGATCCAGGTGATGTACAGTGGCATTGAGAGTACGCTAAAGATCAACGGTGGTCTGTGTGCTCCTTTTAGGGTACGTAGAGGCGTTCGCCAAGGCTGCGCTCTGTCCGGGATACAGGACTGGCAAAAATAAAAGTAATAAGCCAAAGGCTAGACTTTTAAACTTTTTAATCTGTGAGGCAAAATTGCTATTTATTTGTCCCGTAGAGACAGACTGCAAGGAGGACCTCACCTTGATGCTGTGGCTCTGTGGAAGTGCAACATAAAAGCCAGGATAAGGCTGGAGTCTCACTTCCACAGAGCCACGCAGAACATGGAGGATTTTATGCAGTTTTGGGGTTTTAACAAGATTTTATGTGAAGTGTCTGAGGGAAGAGAACTTCAATTTAACAAGCTCCTTATTTAAGTATTTTATGTAAATTACGCTTGTTTTTTAACTAAATTGCTTAATTGTTTGGCCTTTTGTAAATAAAGTTTTGTTAAAAGTCTTTTTATTCTCTTCTTGTTCTTCCTTTACTCTCCTACTTTCCCATTGTAGCATCCACATAACTTGAAATTCTCCCAGCAGGAACCACAATAAAACTATTTACATGCATAAATCAAGCGGAGCACTATGCGAAAGCTGATTGCTCCACTTGTAAAAGCAAAATCTGTCGAGCTTTATTTGGCATTAAGACATCAATTCTTATTGCCCTATTGCTAGACAGGACACTGGGGAAAAAAAGAATAGAGTATCTTTGTTTAACACCCTTGAGAGATTGGGATTTGGTCCTAAATTTCGTTCGGGGATTGAGTTAATATATGCAAATCCCCAAGCTATGGTAAGAACGATAATATAATATCTGACCCATTCCCTCTGTTTCGGGGGAACAAGACAGGGGTGTCCTCTGTCAGCCCTGCTCTTTATGTGGCAATCCAGCCTCTTCCAATAATATTGAGGAATGCTGCTGAACTGGGGGGAATACGCAGGGGGATGCAAAATCATAAACTTGCGCTGTACACTGACGACCTTCTCCTTTTCCTGTCACATCCTGCCACAAGCATTTTGGTGGCTCTCCTTATTATTGAAAACTTCGGGAGGGTTTCGGGTTATAAAGTTAATCTAGAAAAAAGTGTTTTTCCCAATTAATGAACAGTCAAGGAGACTATTATTCCAGGCCTATCCTTTTACAACCACGAAGGACAAATTCACATATTTAGGTGTTACGGTAACAAGCAAATATAAAGATTTATTTAAGCACAATTTTAAAGTTACAGCGGATAAGGTGAAATCAGATATGGAAAGGTGGTCATCTCTCCCAATATCATTGGCAGGTAAAATAAACTCTTAAATTGATCGTAATGCCAAAGTTCCTGTTCTTATTTAAGACAATACCAATTTTTATTCTTATACCTTTTTTTATTAAATAAATGTACATCTACCTTCATATTGAAAAAATCAGTCCCCCGGATAAGAAGAGAGTTTCTAGAGAGACAGAGAGGAGGGGGGCCTAGCTCTACCAAATTATATGCATTATTACTGGGCAGCTAATCTACATAAGTTGCTATTTTGGGTCTCGCAGTTAGATGATGAGAAAACCCCAATATGAGTACATATGGAAAAATATGCATCCAGCCCAATTTCCCTGCGTTCCCTGATTTGTGCCCCTCTGGCCCTAAGCAAGCACCTACACACAAATAACTCTGTTGTACGTAACTCTGTCAAAATCTGGGTCCAATTCATAACTCATTTTAAAAACAGAAATGCCTCCTGTCTGCTCCCGTTTATGGCAATCACCTGTTCTCTCCAGCTCTGGGGGGAACAGCGTTTAAGGAATGGCATAGAGCTGGGGTGAAATCTGTTAATAATTTGGTTAAAGATGGTGTACTTATGTCTGCTGCTCAGCTGGAAAAGGAATATGGAATCCCCTTAAAAACTAATTACTTCAGATACTTTCAGATTCGAGATTTTGTGAAAAAGACTTTCTAATCTCTTGAATCACCACAGAGTGGGTGGATAGATGGGCTATTGGATATGAATCTGACCACTAAGGGGTCGGTTTATATGCTCTATGTAAATATCCAGAGGGTGGCTTCCCCATCCCTTGCCTACATAAAAAGGAAATGGGAGAAAGAATTAGAGCTGGACATATCAAAAAATTAATGGAGGTGGGAAGTAGAACACATACATTGTTTTATGTGTTTGACATGGACTAACACAGATTAAAGTGGTACATAGACTTCATTTCACGTGGGACAAATTGGCAAGAATTTACCAGGGAGCCCTACATGTAAACAGGTTCCAACATATCTCAAATGTTCTGGTCTCTCCCCAGGCTCAAAGAATTCTGGATCAAAATCTTCAAAACCTTTTCATCCATTTACAAGAAAATTATTGAACCCGTTCCTCGGGTAGCCATTTTTGGTTTGACACCAGGGGAAACAGAATTAACAACTGTCCAAAGGAAAGAAATGGCATTTTCTTTATTGCTGGCCAGGAAAAGGATTTTATTTAATTGGATAAAGGCAGCACCGCCAACTCACAAAAGATGGGTAGAGGAGGTGATGGCACACCAAAAGTTGGAACATCTTAGATTTACTTTACAGGGCAACACTAAGAGATATTTCAAGGTCTGGCAACCTTTTGTTTCCTATTTAGAAATAAATAGGAAATTCTGTTAATGAAAGTTATGAACAGAATCGGTGACAAAGGGCAGCCTTGGCAGAGTCCAACTCTCACTGGAAACGAGTCCGACTCTACTATATTTGCTCCACTTGTGAAAGCAAAATCTGTCGAGCTCTATTTGGCATTAAGACATCAATTCTTATTGCCACATTGCTAGACAGGACACTGAAAAAAAAAAAAAGGAAACGAGTCCGACTGGTGCGGCAATGCGGACCAGTCGATCCCCACAGGATCCCTCGGGGGACACGGTCGAATGCCTTCTCCAGATCCACAAAGCACATGTAGACTGGTTGGGCAAACTACCATGCCCCCTCCAGAATCCTGCTGAGGGTGTAGAGCTGGTCCAGGGTTCCACGGCCAGGACGAAAACCACACTGCTCTTGCTGAATCCGAGATTCGACTATCCGACGGACCCTCCTTTCCAGATCCCCTGAATAGACCTTATCAGGGAGGCTTAAGAGTGTGATTCCTCTATAGATGGAACACACCCTCCGGTCCCCCTTTTTAAATAGGGGAACCACCACCCCAGCCTGCCAATCCACGGGAACTGCCCCCGATGTCCACGCAATGCTGCAGAGCCGTGTTAACCAACACAGCCCCACAACATCCAGAGCCTTAAGGTAGTCAGGGCGAATCTCATCCACCCCCGGAGCCTTGCCACCGAGGAGCTTTGTAACAACCTCGGCAACCTCAGCACCAGAGATGGGAGAACCCGACCCAGAGTCCTCAGGCTCTGCTTCCGCAATGGAAGACGTGTTGGTGGGATTAAGGAGGTCTTTCAAGTATTTCGCCCACCGACGCATAACGTCCCGAGTCGAGGTCAGCAGCACACCACCCCCACTATAAACAGTGTTGGTACCGCACTGCTTCCCCCTCCTGAGACGCCGGATAGTGGACCAGAATTGCTTCGAAGCCGTACGGAAGTCTTTCTCCGTGGCCTCTCCGAACTCTTCCCACGCCCGAGTTTTTGCCTCGGCGACCAGACGAGCCGCCTGCCGCTTCGACTGCCGGTACACATCAGCTGCTTCCGGAGTCCCACAGGCCAATAAAGCTCGATAGGACTCCTTCTTCAGATTGACGGCTTCCCTCACCACTGGTGTCACCAGCGTGTTCGAGGGTTGCCACCGCGACATGCACCGACAACCTTGCGGCCACAGCTCCGACTAGCCGCCTCAACAATAGAGGCGCGGAACATGGTCCATTCAGACTCGATGTCCCCTGCCTCCCTCGGGATGTGTTCAAAGTTTTCCCGGAGGTGGGAGTTAAAGCTCCGTCTCACAGGGGACTCTGCCAGACGTTCCCAGCAAACCCTCACAGTACGTTTGGGCCTGCCAGGTCTGACCGGCTTCCTCCCCCACCATCGGAGCCAATTCACCACCAGGTAGTGGTCGGTGGAGAGCTACGCCCCTCTCTTCACCCGAGTGTCAAAGACATGCGGCCTCAGATCAAATGACAACAAAGTCGATCATTGAACTGCGGCCTAGGGTGCCCTGGTGCCAAGAGCACATGTGGACACCCTTGTGCTTGAACATGGTGTTTGTGATGGACAATCCATGACGAGCACAGAAGTCCAACAACAGGCCCACCTGATCTGAACTCGAGTGGTGTTCTGTTCTGAATGGGATGTCTTTTGTTTCAATAACAATTTTATTATTATATTTGCTGTAACATTATAGCGCGACTTTTGTATCAATCATCTTCAAGCATAGGTGATTCTGCGTGGTGGGAGCGGGGCCCCCAAATCAAATTCTGTTTAGGGCCCCCAAGAGGCTCGGGCCGGCACTGCAACTTTCGCTAATGATTTGTGATTAACAAAAGCATATGAACTTCCTCATGTTGTGCAATTGTATACTGTTTAAAGTTACTTAATGTTTATTAAATAACCCTCTGTCTGTTAAGTATTGTCTGGTGATGATCAGCTCTGAAGCTGATATCAAGACAATGGTTGAAAGGGATGAATTCGAGCTCTAGCGATCTTTTAACAGCAAAACCTGCACACACATATCTGTTGAGTAGGACAAGATGTTGTTATCCCAATAGATACCTAAGGCACCAATGAGACACTGTGGCCATCAAGTGGGTGATGGCAACCCTTGGGTTCTCAAGTGGGCGCCCTCCTTCTTGGGTGTTTCGCTGATAGGTCCACGACACCTCCAGAGGGTTCAGCAGTAAATCCCAGCGTCACAGGTTCACTCCCATCAACCATCACACACTTGAGCCCCAAGCAAGGTCCTTACTCTTGGTCTACAGCCACTGGCTCCCCTTTTCAGCAGCCTTGGAGAGGTCCTTGATTGCCAGCCTGTGGGCCTTCCCTCGCGATGGAGGCGGGGGGAGCGCATTTGCACTCATCCGCTGACATTCCAGCACTGTTGCAAGACTTCTGAGCACCTGGTTGTGTTGCCAGGTGTAGCAACCTTGGGTAAGGCTGGTCTTGCATCCCACTGAGATGTGCTTTAGTGTTGCTGGGCTTGGGCACAAGGAGCATGTGGGGTCATCGCAATACCATTGGCTTAGGTTAGCAGGTGACGGTAAAACATCATGAGCAGCTCTGATGGTAAAGCTTGCCCTGAAGGCCTCCATCTCCCATAGATCTTTCCAGGAGAGCTTTCTTTTCTCAACTCCTTCCCATGCCATCCACTGCCCTTGCTTCATCTGTGCCACAGCTTGTGTGCGCCTTGCTCCTTCCTCTTCCCGCCGTACCTCTTGGACCACCAGCTTGCGCTTCTGAGCTGGATTGGCCTTGCTCCAAGTTGGTCTGCGAGTGCCAAGGCCAAGACCAATCCTCCCCTCCTGAACATGTCCCACGATGTCCCAGTGTCGGAGTGTTGCCTTTGCCTGCTCTGTAGCAGCTAGCGGGGTCCACTTCCTACCAGTGGCCAAGATGGGTGCTGCTTGGGACACAAGTGGGTCCCTTGAGTCTTGGAGCGTCATTTCCAGTCTAACCTTGGCACACTTGTACTTGTACTTTTCCACCTTTGAGAGTGGAACCCCAGAGGAGACGTGGCAGGAGTCCATACTGCATACACCAGAGCTTGAGCTTGCCAGGAAGCAAGGTTCTGTCGATGTTCTTTAGGGTGCTGGCTATGTCCTTCCTGAGCTGCTTTACTTGCTCTTTGTCTTTGAGGGAGGCATCATACCATCGCCCCAGGCTCTTGTTCTGTCTTCACAGGCTTCTCAGTGACCGTTGAAATGGGTTCATCATCAATGTGGAAGCAGTAGTCTGACAGCCTCCCCTTGACGAAGATGCTTCTGGACTTGCTTGGCTTGATCTTCATGCAAGCCCCCTCAATGTTCTCTTGGAGTTTTCCCAGTAGCCGTACTGTGCAAGCCTTGTAGGACCCTCAGACAGAGGCTGGTGCATCCCAAGGACAAAACCCCCAAACCTAAGATGAGCGGAGAGGTGTAGGCAGTTCAGTGCAGTGAGGAATGTTCTGATCTTTATATTGGAGAAACCAAACAACCTCTCCACAGACGCATGGCTCAACACAGGAGAGCTACCTCCTTGGGACAAGACTCTGCTGTCCACTTATACCTTAAGGACAAAGGACACTCTTTTGAGGACCAAAATGTTCACATTTTGGACAAAGAAGACAGATGGTTTGAAAGGGGTGTGAAGGAAGCCATCTACTTTAAGAGAGAAAGACCAACCTTAAACAGAGGAAGAGGCCTTAGGTTCCAACTCTCAAAAACTTGCAACACAGCTATAGGATTAATTCTGGCCAATCATCACCTTAACTCCCACCCTCATTCGGATGATCAAAACATTGTTCCTTTAAGCCAAGCCAATAACAACCACAAGGACTCCTCGTTACAGAGGAGTGGACCAGTTTTGGTCCAATCTGCTGGCTTAATGGCTTTAACGACTGCCCATTAGTAAGGGGTGGACCTGTTTCGATTGAATTTGCATGTTATCTAACCCATTGCAAGGCCTTTGTTTGGCAATGGTATAAAGCTTGTTACTCCACAATACTCCAGACTTTTTGAATTGAGAAAGCTTCCGGGAGAGGAAGCGAAACGTCTTCAACTACGGAAAACAAGTCCAGTTGCTTTGTTTTTTTATTTTTTTTTTGGAATTTTCCTGGTGTCGTTCATCTGTGCAAGTTCTTTTCAGGTGTTCTTCTAAGACACCCTTTGACACAGAGAGACTCTTCTCCTTTGTGAAGAGACTCTTCACAAATTTGAAGGGGTCTTTGTAGAAGCGCGATCTTGCTTGCTCTTTCCTTCTGCGCTTCTTCAAGAGATTCTCTGCTCTTTTCGGAGTTACAAGCCTGCCCCTGATCTCTTCCTGCAGTACGTTTATTCCGTCCTTTTCCTCCTCCGAGGCCTTCCTCCACTGCTTCTTCAGGTGCCTCCTCTCCTTCACTAGCCTCTCTATCTCCGTCTGCCTTCGGGACTTGGTGGAGATTGCCGGAGTAGATCGTTTGCCTTCGACCACTCCGAATCGCTTCGATCGATAGTCAAAGATCAGGTTACCCATTCTTTCCAGCTTCTTCAGGGTGGTGCCTCTGACCGCTTGTAAGATGTTGCAGACATCAGTGTTGACCTCCCTCCACAGTGTTTTGTCGCAGGATTTTGGTACACACATAGAATAAAGGAGTGTCAACTTCTTTTCAAGTCCAAGAATTTAATAACAGAAATAAAATGAACACCCAAAGAACATAACTATGTAATGCTGTTTATCTGAATTTCGATTAACAAAACCTCTCTACTAGGCTAGTGAAACGTAACTAAACTACTAAGCAAAATGAAGATAAAAAGAAGCTAAGCAAAGGAACTATTTACATGCAAAAACAAACCAAAGACAAACAAAAGTGAAATGAACTTAGATAGAAGACCCAAATCTTCAGCCAAAAACACAGAAGTGGAATTTAAACTGTTTATTCTGAACTCAGGACTTCAGGAGAGCATCCGCCGAGGGCCAGGGATAACTATGAATGGAGACGTAGGTTAGTGGCTTGAAGGAGTTCAAAAAAGGAATACATGAAACCAACAAAAGCCACTGACCTTTTCAGAGTCCTTCCTTCAGCGGGAACTGGCAGCTTTAACAGAGCGGACTGCTCCTTTAACAGATGTTGGGTTGCCAACAGTAGGGTGACTTGGCACAGAGAGGCAGGCTTGAGGTCCTGGAAGCCAGACTCAGGCTTAATTAACAGGGGGGCTTAATTAACAGGGGGCTAGGCAGGAGGCAGAAGTCCAGGGGCAGAAACATGGTCGTTGTCCAGAAGGCAGAAAAATCCGACAAGGGCAAGGCAAGAGGGAAAATCTGTGAAACGAAGACGTGGTCAAGAAGTTTTTTTGTTACCTGACAAAAACGCTGGATACTGCTTGCTTGTTGACTGGTAATTATCTGGCCCTGTCTGCCTGCCACAGGCTGAGTTATAACTGCTTGAGAACAGCTGAGAGGCATGCTGCTGGTTGCACTGCAGTGCAGCAGGCAGCAGCTGGACTTGATTGCTCACAGGGAGAGCAGAGCAGGCAGACGGGCCAGAATCATAACAAAAAGTGGTTGATCATAATCAGAATAATTTGGTGAATCCTTGTTCCCTTTTTTTCTGATAAAAGAAAAACATGGAGTGGAGTTAAAAACATTTGGCATGTGTTTCAATCCATTCACAATGCAAAGCCCAAGTTAAACATAACATTATTTGATGAAATAATATTCTGAGGACTGGTTTGTCCTGTAAAATCATTTAATTCAGTCACTTGCCTTTGTTTATGCGATTCTACCTCCGGGCGCTAGGGGTCACTGCAGCAATCGTTGCTAACCTCGTTAAAGTCTATAGTTATCAAAATTGCCTTGAAAACCGGCATTAATATACCATTTTAATGCGGGAATAAGGCTCATCGAAGGATGGCGGAGCCAAACGATTAAGCTTTGTGCTTTAAAACGACTCCTTTTGAATGTCCGGGACCGGATGATAGCAAGGCTAATAGCATTAAGGCTAGCATGAGCTACCTGTTAGCCCTTTGTTCTAAAGCATTATGTGTCCAACGAGTTACAGACATTTCCAAATAAACCTTTTTACTTCACCCTCAGCTCGCTGCCCAACCTGTTGATGCCTCATGTGTGAGTTTTGTCCACTTTGGCCGTTCCAGGAAGGACGTAAAAGCAGGGAGAATCGTTGGTTTCTTCTTGGCAGGCTAGCGCTTTGCTCTGCAGCACCATGAGCTAACCCACAGCATTTGTAGAGAATGGAGGCCTGTAGGTCCTCCAGACAGCCTCTGACCCTGGTTGCAGTCACGATTTGAGCAGGGGTTTTCCTCAGCATACAGCTTTTAGCTCCATCTGGGTTCGCTTTGTGGTAGGGGCTGAGGAGTAATACAACAGATCTGTATTGGCAGGCAGGATCTTTCCTCCTGCGGTTAAGACAGCAAAATTAGCTCTGCATTTGCCCGAATATGTTCCCCGGGCGACGAGAGACCTCTCCAGATGCGGCCTGTGTGTTCTTTCAGGCTCGTGCAGGGCCCATGGCCCAAAGTAATTTCCTGGTCTGATCCAGGACGAGGTGGTCTTAGCTGCTTGGTTTCAGGAGTCGCAGAAGAGAAGAGGGAGTCTGGAGAGGTGTGCTGTGACTTTTATCTGTAGAGAGTGGTCACAGCTGACATCCTGCTGAGAGAGAGAAGGGGCCGTCCTTCCGGCCTGTCTCCTTATGTTTACAGCCAGACAGAATTCTTTTGTCAAACTTATCCACTGTTCAGAATTCAGTCTGACCTCAATTAATTTTTCATGGCGGTAATATAGCATAACACTCGTGTGGGGTCCTAGTTTAGACCCTTTTTAAGCTACAGTGGTAAGTCTGCTCAAAGGGATGGCCTCTCCCTTCTCGAGTAAGTAGGCCCTTAATGTTGCAGCAAATTGTGTTAATGCGCTTTCAACAACTCAAAATCCAAACGATAGTGGCCATACAAATATAAAAAGAAATCAGTAACCTGGGGAGATATCCCAACAATATATTTGTAACAGGGAAAATAACCTTGAACAGTCAGGAAAAAGAGAAGCAACCCGTATTATATTCGTCCTGATTCATCCTTTTAACCCGATCAATATTCCAAGCTCCCGAAACCTCTCAAACGCTCATTCCCTATCCTGACCTCTCCTAAAAGAAACCGTTGTTTGTATCCAGGCAGCATTTCTTTAGTTGTTGATCCCTTCTGGGCACCGCTGGTCTTCCAAGTCATGCTTCTGATCTTCTCCAAGCTGCCCTCCGTTGGTTTAATCACCAACCCTGGGAGCCCTCTCTGCCATATCCTTAGTCGCCTCCTCTGCAGTGTTGTAGACCCTCGTTTCACCATATGAGACGTTGGCTTTTAAAATTATTCAATTTGTATACTACTAATTTTATAGACTAACTTCTGTCGATTTTACTTTGTTTTAGTGATTCTCTGATTAATCTTTTATTTTAGTATGTGCCTGTTTTATTTTTTTAGTTGTCATTGATTTTATTATTGGTTTAATTCTATCATATGACTACTGTTCATTTACTCTGTGTACACTTTGGTCCTGTTGATGTTTTAAGTCCTCTATAAATAAAGCTGGTTTGGTATCCTCCTGCTCCCATACAAATGTACCAGTGCTTATAATACGTTTTCACATCTAACATGTTGAGCAAGATAAAATTAACTTGTCACCTCAGTATGTCAAACAGTTATTTATAAGGTAGATAATCAACTTTATCTCATTAGTCTGAGATAGCAAACAGAACACATAACACAAACAATATAATTAGGTTAAATTACCTCCCTGACTTTATCCCTTAGTTGTCTCCTGTAATATCTCGCTCTCTTTAGGGTGGCAGAGCAATGACTGCATAACTGCTATGTTTTTTTCTTTGGAGAAACATAAGCGTAACTATGATTAATGAGTTGCTTCAACAATATATTTTCATTGTTTAGAGTCCATCTAGGATATAGAAAAACATAATCTGATACTGTAAAACATCAAAGAAAGCCTTGTAAGGCCAAAGTGTTTCACTTGGAATCAATGACTACTGTTGAAGCAACAAGCACACTACATTCAACTGCCCCTTTATTAGGTACACCATACTAGTACTGGACACATTTTGCTGTCAGCATTGCCTTAATTATTTGTGGCATAGATTCAACAAGGTGACAAAAAAATTCCTCTGAGACTTCATTCCATGTTGAAGTGATGGTATCACACTGCCGCTGTAGATTTGTCGCCTGCACATCCATGATAAAAATCAACTGACTGTTTGATTGAGTTAGGGTGGAGGCTCTTGGACTATAGTGAAATTATTTTAATGTTGTAGATGCCAATTTGAGATGATCGCCCAATCATTTAATTTCCACCTGTTCAATTCACCAAAAAGCCTTAGCCCGTCTGTAAAGATGGGTAAACAGGTGGATGGGGTCCGCACAAAAAAGTCTATCTTTCCAAAACACATTCCTCCATCTGTGTTAACAGAGCTCTCTAAAACCTCACCCTCCTGACCAAGGACAGCGGAACCGGTAGGGCTGGTAGGGTCGCGGCCCTACCTACTTTTGATGATCAAACATGTAAAATAATATATATAAATAAAATTAAATTATTCAATAGCTATTTTTTCAAATGCACAATAGTCTATGGCAGCAGCATCATTCTCCAATGAGAAAGCGATAAATCATCCCATCTAAAAATGTATAGGGTAGTTCACTGCTATTGTTTTCATCCGGGTTTTTCGCGCATGCGCGACTGGTTGGCAAAAGGCGAACACAATGGCGGACGCAAACAGAGAAACTGCTCCAGACAGCCGCAGAAGCGGCTGCTGCTGCTGCCGCTATCTCGAGCAGCAGCCGCTTCTCCGGCCCGTGTAGAGATCGCCACCTCCCCTCCGCCGCTATTTAAGTAGCACAATGACTAGAGCAGAATTAAGTTGTATTTACCGGAGATGAAGTGTAGACTGCAAATTCTGTCGTAGTACGATGGCTCCCCCCATCCATTGGGAGTGTCTGCCTGCGCTCTTTTCATTGAAAAAATCCATTTCTTTTTTCGTCCTTTCTCCTTCGGTAAACGACAGAAACGTACATCCAACGATTTGGAATGCCTCTGTGTGCAACCGGGAGCACAACAAGTCCTCGGCATTGTTTAGATTCCAGAAATAAACGAACTAAAAGTACGCTCTAAATCACCCGTTTTGTCATGTAGTAGATGAGAACAGTACTGTTTGTGTCTACACGCCGGACCTGGACGTAGCGCTGACGTCACGCGTGAACTACCCTATTGGCTGATTGTGTCATGTGATGTAAACAAAATGACCGCTACTTCGTTTGCTTCGTTAGCTTAGCTAGCTTTAAGGCTGTGTCCACTGCAAGTGCTGAGAGGTGTTTCTCGTCCCTCCGTCGTATCAAGATCTATCTGAGATCAACAATGACCCAGAAAAGACTAAATAGCTTGATGTGCGCCCACACACACAGGGATCTTTTGACCACAGTGGATGCTTTGAGGATAGGACTTCATCCAGCATAATGACAGACGGAGACACTTTTTCGGGAATATTTAGAGCAGGGGTGAGTTTGACTTTTCTTTTTAAAGTATTTTTATTCTGTAAATATTGTGTTAGCTGTAATATAATGATTGTAAGTGGAAATAAATACGGGGCGTGTGTGCTGGAACGTCAGAAAAAAAAGTTAAATAAATGGGTAGTTCACTTTCATCCGGGTTTTTCGTGCATGCGCGCCGGACTGATGGGCCCGACCAATTTGAAATGCGTTCCGCGGTCCATGCTCCTGACTCAGTTTATTGTCTCCAGTAACCGTCATGGGAAGCTCACCCAGCTCAGCTGTACCTCGCCCGATTTAAATCTGCCCGCTTTGTGATTTGACCGGAACCAGAAATGCCTGGAAGAGGGAAATGCCCCCTTGGGGTATCTTTGGCCCTTGTCCCATTCCCCACCCATTCCACTCCCTGTTTGCAACATTGACAGAATTCTGCAAGAATTGCTAAACTATAAAAAATACACCATTATATATACACATACATACATGCAAGATTTCCAGGGATACTGTTAAGGAGTAATCTACCAGGATAAATATGTGGATCACACATGTAATAGTAAAATAAGGTTAAATTATCTCTCTCTACATATGTGTGAGTGAGTAAGTGAGAGAGGGAGAGAGAGAGAGAGGGAGAGAGAGAGAGAGAGAGAGAGAGAGAGAGAGAGAGAGAGAGAGAGAGAGAGAGAGAGAGAGGGCGGCTGGAGAGTAATGGGCCCATACTGATACGCACGCACGCACATACACACAAACATGCTGAGGAATACACCCCCCTGTGACTCACTGCATACGCTGTGCCTGATGTTTTCCCCTCTGGGACAAGAACCTAGCTTTGATGTGCATGTACATGGTGCCCACTTGGGGTACTAGACTTGGATGCCCCCCCCAAGAAAAAAAAAACATCCACCTGAAATGTGTGTGCTTATGGTGTTGTCTGTATGTTTGCTTTTTTTGTGCTGAGGTTTTTTTTTTCTTGCATTGATCGAATTGTCAGAAAAACAGTGCGACTAATGCACTCTTTTTTCCCTCACCTATCCTAATGTGTTCCTTTCTCCACTATGCAAGAAGGCGGTGCCTGGCAAGGCTGCAGCCCCAGTCTCCTGTCTACCCATGTACAGCTTTCTTGCTCCGTTTGTGGTTGAATGGAGCGAGAAGAAAACGCTAATAAAAAGATTTTTAACCACAGACATCCGCTGCTTTCTACCGTATGAGGTAGATGGATGGACACTTCACAGACAAAACAGCTTTGATTGTAACATGAGAGAAAGCCTTGATAAATCCATGGATCTGATACTGGGCATCTGGGTATAAAAAGCTGAAGTGTCCTTTTGTTTACCCTTCACCCGTGGTGCATGGTTTGTAAATAAAATTATATTTCGGTTTGACCCACTCTGTTCATAGTGGTCCTTAATATTAATGTGTCGTTCTTCAGTTGTTCTGGACTTCCTTTGTCATTTGAAAACTTTTCTTTTCCTTGTCAGATAATAAATAATACACAAGCTCCATCAAACATTAGAAATCTGATTGCTCCATATGTTCATAATAGAGCACTTCCCTCTCAGGGAAGCTGTCTAATATGAATTTGTGTGCCATTAAATGTGACAAAATAATAAAGAGAAGATATTTCAATTATCAATTATTCATCTAAACACATACATTTAACTTCCACTTTTATTTTTACTTTTCTTCTTGCTTTTAAGCTGACTTATTTTTAACCCACTTATTTTATGTTATACATTTTTCTTGACGGCTTTATTCTGTGTTTGTATATTTATTGCAAGTGGGGTTTTTTTGTTCCAGATTTCCACCGCAACCCTTTTTATTGTTTCTTATTTATTCACACAAACATTTTTAAAAAATGTTTTTATTTTTGCTTCATACTGATTTACATCACATTTTTAAAGCATGTATTTACTCCACCGTGAATATTTTTATTTTATTTTAAATTAAAAATACATTTTCTTCTATTTCTGAAACAATGATTTATTTCAGCTTCTAACTTTTTCATGTGCCAGTTTTATTACCCAAAGAATTTTTGGCTGCCCTTTTTTTCCTTCTCCCCTTTTTCCACTTCATCTATTTCTATTTCGTGTTTTTCCACTTAAAATGATGCCGGGGGTTGTCACTGGCAAAGCTTCACAACTATTGGCCAAGGCCTAGCTAGCGGTCTCGTCAGGTCTGGTCTTGGTAAGAACACAGGAAGATTGGACTTGGGGAGACCACGAGCACGCAGAACGTATCTCTATGGATTAGAACAAAAGCGTACTCGTGATGTCATCACACGCACAGTTCTTTAGCCTTTTTTTAACATACAGAACTATTTATACACTACACCATAATATTATATTGAAAACAAATTTAAAACAATATTTTTAATATCTAAAAAGCCTAAAAGAATATCTAAAAAATTACAGAATTGTGGGTATAAAACCAGCAATGTTGAATGAAATGAATTTGTTACATGAAAAACTTGTATTGCTTGGAGTACCTGAGTCAGATATTAAAAAAAGTGATAGATGAAGTAAAGGATGATGATCTTTTCCGGAGTTGCAATACTCACAAACTAAAAACAGATCATAAGTGAAAAACTGTCTTTAAGGATAAATTTAAACAGTGCCGGCCCAAGCCTCTTGGGGGCCCTAAGCAGAATTTGATTTGGGGGCCCCCCTCCCACCACGCAGAATCACCTATGCTAGAAAATGATTGATACAAATGTTGCGCTATAATGTTATAGTAAATATTATAAGAATAAAATTGTTTTTATTGATTTTTCATATTGAAACAAAAGACATCCCATTCAAAATATACAGAACAAAAGAGTAGGACTCAAAATTTTCATCACAAAAACAACTCAAAAAACACAGACAAACTAACGACAAGACAGATCCTACTACTACCATACACACCACCTGTGTTCCAGACACTCTTGGGTTAAAACTAGATACATATAAATAATATCATTGTGGTTGTTATAACCATTCATACCTGAGGGGGAAAAAAAAGGGGGGGGGGGGCACAAATCTGCTAGTTGTGCTGAAGCAGATGAAAATTCAGATTCTAAATAAGAAATAAAATGTTACCAGACCTTGAAATATCTCTTAGTGTTGCCCTGTAAAGTAATTCTAAGATGTTCCAACTTTCGGTGTGCCATCACCTCCTCTACCATCTTTTGTGAGTTGGCGGTGCTGTCTTTATCCGATTAAATAAAATCATTTTCCTGGCCAGCAATAAAGAAAATGTCATTGCGTTCCTTTGGACAGTTGTTAATTCTGTTTTCCCTGGTGCCACACCAAAAATGGCTACCAGAGGAACAGGTTCAATAATTTTCTTGTAAATGGATGAAAAGGTTTTGAAGATTTTGATCCAGAATTCTTTGAGCCTGGGGAGAGACCAGAACATTTGAGATGTGTTGGAACCTGTTTACATCTAGGACAAGTCGGATCAGCTCCCTGGTAAATTCTTGGCAATTTGTCCCTCGTTAAATGAAGTCTATGTACCACCTTAATCTGTGTTAGTCCATGTCAAATACTGACGAACAATGTATGTGTTCTACTTTTTGATATGTCCAGCCAGGGGCGGATTTAGGAAATTTGGGGCCCTAGGCAAAGAAAGGGGTGGGGCCCTCTGAATTGTGAAGACAACACCGCTGAGTTTGCTGCTGCAGTGCAGAAGCCATTGGCAGAAACTTTTGGTAACTTTGAGAGCAGATTTCTACTTTGCTCCTTCTTTCTCTTTCTCTTCTAGGATAGCTTCTTTTCTTTTCTTTTTTCTTCTTATTTTTTCTCTTCTCCTCTGCTCGTCTTCTTCTTTTGTTATTTATTGGCGGATGGCAACCAACTCAAGGTACATTTACTGGCACCTACCAGACTGGAGTGTGGTCTTCAATGATCCCAGAGGGAAATTAATAATACATACCTCAATGGTATGCTAGAATGCTTAAATTAACATCCATACACATACACACTCTAAATACAATTAAATAACCCAGTGTTTTTTAAAAATCTAATCAATTGAATTCTAACAAAATTTGATTTATTTCCTAAAAGATTTATCATCGAAAAATGATAAATTTTCTCTCCATCTAGTACTGACTATAAGTGCTGACGTTCCTCTGAATACTTATTACATTCATATAACACATGTTCCACTGTTTCCATGTGATTACAGTAATTACAAGTCCCTGTTTCATGTTTCCCTATTCTGAAAAGAGATCTATTAAGTCCAGTGTGTCCAATTCTAAGTTGAGATATGACTACCTCTTTTTTCCGCCTTCCATTCATACAGCTATTACCCCCCACATTCTTTTGAATTTTATATAAATCTCTACCAGTGTCATGACTATCCCATTGCTCCTGCCAAACCTTACTCATTTTATTTTGAATAATGGATTTACCCTCACCTTTGCTTAACGGAATACTTAAACTATAACTTTTTTAAATAACTTTTTAAATCTTGCAAAATATTTATTAACTATAACCCATTCTGGAGTCTTTCCCTCAAGTGCAGATCAATGTCTGGTGTGATAAATAACCATGGTGGAATTGGTGACTGTGGAACCGTAAATCTGTACTTGAACTGAGTCAAACCCAAATTTTGAGCTTTGATGTCCCCAATCCATCCAAAGCTGTTACAATTAGATGTATGATGTTCCCAACAATCCTGCAGCACCACCTTAGTTGGATGACCATAATTATGTCCCTGTAGATTTACCCTGTACACATACATTAGCTTCATTCTTCTTACCTTAAAGGAAGCTCACCAGTTTCATCTTGCAAAGCAGCTAAAGGAGATGATCTGAAAGTTCCACAACATATTCTTAACCCTTGTGTTTGTTCACTGTCAAGTTTTCTCAAATGACTTTCAGCAGCTGCCATATATGCTATACATCTATAATCCAAGGAAGATCTCATGAGAGCTTGATAAACTGCCAACAGCACTTCTTGAAGCTCCCCATTCCTGTCCAGAAAGACATCTCAACAAATTATTCACTTTTTTACATTTGAACTAATTCTATGTGCTGTTTTCAAGGTAACTTTTCATCAAAGATGACCCCTAAAAACCTCACTTTATTCACTTGTTCAAGCTTCTGATTATAAAGATCTAAATGAACTTCCTTATGTCTTCTATAAAAACAAATAACTTGGGACTTTGCAGCTGACATTCTAAATCCCCATTTATTTGCCCAACCTTCCATTTTCAAAACAGCATCCTGCATCTTTTTCTGCAAAAATATGAGATTGTGACCCCTTACCCACAGAGCTCTGTCATCTGCAAATAAAGATTTCCCAATACTAACATCTATCTCATCAAAAATGTCAATGATCATAATATTAAAATGAATTGCGCTACACACACTGCCTTAAGGGGTACCATTTTCAACAATATATCTAGTAGAGAAATAAGTTTTTCTAATTTAATCAATAATCAATCAATAATTTCCTGTGACAGGAAAAGGAGAAGGTCGTCAGCCTATGGCGAAAGTTTATTATTTTGCATCACCCTGCGTATTCCCCCCAGTTCAGCAGCATTCCTCAACATTATTGGAAGAGGCTGGATTGCCACATCAAAGAGCAGGGGTCACAGACGACACCCCTGTCTTGTTCCCCCGAAACAGAGGGAATGGGTCAGATATTATATTATCGTTCTTACCATAGCTTGGGGATTCGCATATATTAACTCAATCCACGAACGAAATTTAGGACCAAATCCCAATATCTCAAGGGTGTTAAAAAAATTAAGATATTGTTTTTTTATTTTTTTGTTTTTTCCCAGTGTCCTGTCTAGCAATGGGGCAATAAGAATTGATGTCTTAATGCCAAATAGAGCTCGACAGATTTTGCTTTCACAAGTGGAGCAATCAGCTTTTGCATAGTGCTCCGCTTGATTTATGCGCGTAAATGGTTTTATTGTGATTCCTGCTGGGAGAATTTCAAGTAATGTGGACACTACAATGGGAAAGTAGGAGAGTAGAGGAAGAACAAGAAGAGAAAAAAAGAAAGAGAAGAGGTGAAAGAAAGAAGAGATAAAAGGGAAAGAATGATAAAACATCTTCCGTCTGCTTCATCACCTCAAAAGAAAGATGTAAAAAGAACAGCACAACCAAAGGACATAGTGTAACAGATACAATAGAGTAACACCTTGATACCATTGCTAAATCATATGTATTATTATTTAAACTGACATGTATAATGTGATACCTGAGAAAAGAAAGTAAAAAAATAAAATAAAAAATAAATAAATTACAGGCTTTGTGTATATAAGTGAATACTAAATACCTGGAACCCAGCACCTGTTATCTTCAGCAGTGTATATCACATTAAAAAGGCGACGGAGATTACTGGGAAGTTGTTTACCAGCGACAAATCCTGTCTGGTCAGGATGTATTATTTTACTTATTTTCTCTTATTTTCCTCAGTATTGCAGAAATGCCCTGTAGATGGCAGCAATGCTGTTTCTTCCCATTCACAAATCGATACCTTTGCTAACAGTGTGACTTCCTCATTGCGTTCTGCATTAGACAATAGGCCCGTTTACACTACACCTAAAAACCGAGCCATGCCGAGACCAGTCCGAGCTTGGATCAGTTAACCGGGATAAAAACGGCCGTTTACACACAAGAGTTATCTCGGTTCCTTGGTTGCTCCTTGCCTCCTAGTGGCGATCTGCGGTACTACCGCTCTCTGGGATTGAAGGCGGGACTAAGCAAATCAAAATGGTGGCACCCGTAACTTTCAGGATGTTATGCTGGAGTATTCTTGTCATATTTCGGCGTTTGCGGAGAGTCAGGCGAAGAAGGCAACCACCGGTGAACCTATTTGAGAGAGTTGGATTTTGGGGAGTTGATGATGAGACGAACGAATGTCTACTCCGGGTTTACAGACGCCGGAAACAACAACAGACCCTGAGGTTTATCACGCTGCTAACCAGAATCATCTCCGGAAATCGTGTGGCACGGTAAGAAGCCAGTATTTTTAGGACTGTCTGAAATTTCATCTTTACGGAGGCTTATTTACTGTTGCTTCCATCGACCAGCTGATAACGTTTTATTATATATTATTCGGTTTTATTTTTGTTGTGCTTATAGAACTGTTTGGACGCGAGAGTGGAGCGAACACTGGTGGCTGTATATTGTAAGAGAGACGTTCAACCCTCAGCAATGGATCGAAAACTTCAGGTACTAATTACAGAAAAAATAGCGGATTTTCTCCCATTTTTATATGATAGGCTATTGTTTTGACACTATTATTTGTTTTGATTGATTGCCGAATTAATAAGGTGAGAAATGCACAAAGAACTGTGTATAATAACTAACACTAATATTGTGATAAATTTTTTTTTTTTATATAGAATGAGCTACAGAACCTTCCAATGGCTTTGTGAGTCGCTCAGGCCTTACATCTCCAAGGCAGAAACCAGAATGCGACGGCCTATTCCTGTGGAGCAGAAAGTTGGGGCTGTATTGTGGTTTCTGGGAACCACATCAGACTATCGCACCATTGCTCACCTTTTTGGAATATCCAGAGCCTCACTGTGCATCTTTGTCAAGGATGTTTGTGAGGCAATATGTTATCATCTGACACCACAGTTTGTGAAGCTACCCACTGATATAGAGGCTACAAATATTATGGAGTCATTTAAAGAAAAATGGGGATACCCTATTTGCATAGGTGCTATTGATGGTTCACACATACCAATTGTCGCACCGAATGAGAGACGAGTAGATTATTTTAATAGAAAGGGCTGGTATAGTATTAATATGCAAGCACTGGTAGATGACAGGTATATGTTTAGAGATATCTGTGTTGGATGGTCAGGAAGCACTCATGATGCCCGTGTTTTAGTTAACTCCCAGCTCTACCAGTTTTGGGAAAATGGTGTGTTCCCCCATCTTCAAACAGAAATCGATGGTGTAATGGTACCTCCCGTTATACTTGGGGATCCAGCATACCCTCTCCTACCCTGGCTGACGAAGCCTTATCCAGAAAATGCAGGGACAACAGAAGCCCAAAAAAAATACAACTTCATCCATAGCCGTAGCAGGATCGTGGTCGAGAACGCCTTTGGGCGGCTAAAAGGGAGATGGAGAAGGCTTTTGAAGCGAATCGACAACAACACATCAAATGTTCCGAATGTCATTGCTGCCTGCTGTACCCTACATAATATCTGTGAGACCCAAGGAGAGGATTTCCTTGATCAGTGGGCCAATGAGGCAAATCAGCCACCTAGTAACAATGTGGTTGATGGAGAAAATTATCCTGATATTGACAATGCCCACGATATAAGAAATGCTCTGTGTCGTTACTTTGCTAATCAAAATTAGCCTTACCTTGACTGAAGTATTCCATGTTTTGTAAATAGTTTATTACAGTATAGTTTCAGACATGTTTTTGAAATTACTGGTGTGGTGTGTAGTTTGAAAAACGTAATAAAGAAAACAGAAACAATTTTTGAATTCAGAATGATATGTATTGTAAATTTCTAAAACTTGAGTTATATATTGCACAATTACTGATATGGTCCATAGTTTGAAAAGTTAGGGAAAGAAGTAGAAGGCGATGGAGGGTTCAGGGCTTGTAGTTGTGCTGGTTGCTGTGGCAGCCGCTGGACCATCATCTGCATCAGTCGTATCTCGTGTTCCTGTTCCTGTTTTCTCAATCTCTCTTCAGCCTGTTAAAATAAAAAGCATATTCATTTACGACCATGTCAAATATACGTATATTACAATTTTTGAGTTATAAAAGAAATGCATTCTTACTTGAAGTCGATTTATTTCTACTTCACGTATCAGGTTTAGGTGCTGTTCTTGCTGCTGTTGTTGGTGGCGTTGGACTGACTCCTGTTGTTCTTTAAATGCTGCCAACCAGCGTTCATCAGAATGTCTCTGAGCATTTACGAAAGCCTCTATAGTACCATCTAGGGCTTTTACTAATTTGCTCTTCCTCCTGGTTTTAACTTTATGAGCCTCAGCAGCAGGAGTCTCAACAGTAAATTCAGCAACACGACTACCTCCTGGCTCCTCAGAAATAAAATTAGCTATTGATCCATTCAGAGATAGTTCATCATCCATTTATGTAACAAAAAAGCAAAAACAATTAATAAATACTTAATTTGAAATACATGGTCACTCTTTCAATTTAATCAATTTACAAATAGAGCTACTTCATTTAATGCCGCATTATAAGATTAAAAATATAAATGTTTACATTATCTAGATATAAATAATATAAAGATTGAATTTGACACATTTCGATTTTGCCATTTTACTACTGATACTGTAAAAAAAGTTGTAGAAGCATACATGTGGAAATGGTGTAGAGCCTACTTACCATCCTGTGTGCTGCTCAGGTTCTCAGGCTGCTCCTCGTGGTCAGATGTTGCATCATCGTCCTCTAACAATGAAAATGAAAGAAATTAATGAAAAAAATAAAAAGGTACAGAGTTTGGTGATTTTTGATCATCACAATCAACTCGTTGCTGTGGTATTCAGCGTAGAGCTCTCTAAAAGCACTGGAGGCCTCGACGGTGCACGGTGGCCCAACACTTCATCCATGTCATCATAGAATCTCCACGATTTTCTTCCTCTCCCTGACTTGTTGTTATGATCAATAACCTTTTTGTACTGTATCCTGAGTTTTTTTTATCTTCTCCCGACACTGTTTCGGGTCTCGGTCGTATCCCCTCACCTTCATTTCGTCCGAAATTTTTTGGAAAACTTTGTGATTGTGCTTATCGCCCTCCAACATCGCCTGGATAGCGTCCTCCGCCCAAACTGTAATAACAGCCGCAGTCTCGGCGTCATTCCAGGTCGCACCACGCTCATTTGAAGCCATCTTTAAAATGTAGCGTGGAGATGATTTCGGTTGTTGTTTACTGTTCTTCTTCTTCTTCTTCCTCTCCTTCTGTTTTACGGTGGTTGGCAAGCTACTACCGGAAGAGCATTACCGCCTACTACTGGAGTGTGTGAATCGGGACGTGCAGCAGCCTGATATGACGCGGTCTGCTCATGTGCTCTTCGTTATCAGGTATCCGGGCTAAAAAAAACAGTCTGAGACCTGCTCAGGAACTAGTCCACAGTTAGCGCGGTCCGGTTATGTTTAGCGCGGTCCGATTCAGTATGAGACAGTGCTTTAAAGCTACGAGGAGCTGGCACTGGAGACAGTGCTTTAAAGCTACGAGGAGCTGGCACTGGAGACAGTGCTTTAAAGCTACGAGGAGCTGGCACTGGAGACAGTGCTTTAAAGCTGCGGGGAGCAGGCACAGGAGACTGAGTCTTTAAGCTGCGGGGAGCAGGCACAGGAGACTGAGTCTTTAAGCTGCTGGGAGCAGGCACAGGAGACTGAGTCTTTGAGCTGCGGGGAGCCAGCACTGGAGACTGGGCTTTAAAGCTGCGGGGAGCCGGCACTGGAGACTGGGCTTTAAAGCTGCGGGGAGCCGGCACTGGAGACTGGGCTTTAAAGCTGTGGGGAGCCGGCACTGGAGACTGGGCTTTAAAGCTGCGGGGAGCCGGCACTGGAGCTGAGATTGAGGGCAGGTCCTCCAGGGTCCCCTCACGGGACTCGAGCGGAGGCGGACCCTCCAGATCTCCCTCCTCGTCGCCCGCTGGCGGCGGACCCTCCTGGGCCTCCAGCAGGGAAAAAGCAACAAAAAAGTGAACGTGCTGGTCTGGCGATGGATCCAAAATCTGGCCAGGTCGTACTGTAATGAACTGAGAAAGCGGACCCAGAATTCATCCAGACCAGCAGAGGTTCAGTTAGATCTTCTTTTATTAACAAAAAGCAAAACAGGGAAACAACCAAAAGGGACCGTCAATCCAAAAAACGGCACAAAAATAAACAGACTAATGGGGCAGGCAGGACAGGAACAGACAGGAACAGGATGGCTCAGATCACTGGAGACAAGGGGTCAAAAATCCAAAAGCAAACCAATAAACAAAAACTTGCAGGAGGAGACTCACCCAAACTCAAACAGACGACCTGGCACTGATGTCTGGTCACAACAGTTTATATAGAGCTGTGGGAGAAAAACACATCAGCGCCAGATGCAGGCCAAAGAATGTGCTGAATTTGTCCAGCGCTGCCAAGATTCCCCCAGCATCGCTGGATGATTCTTTATTTATTTCAGTCATCAGAGTGGAAAGTAAAGCGTAGTTGTCGAGGACAGATTTCACTGCACCTGTGCGCACCGTCCATCTCGTTGGGAAGAGAGTGCGTAGGTTAATGTTGCTCGGGGCCATTTCATTTTTTAACACTTGAAACTTGTTTTGTTTGGGGGATTGTCTCACAATCAACTTCTTGCCCGAAATCCAGTGCATCTCTGATGACTTTACATTTTTTCCCAGTATTTTGCAAACATAAATTAGGACAATGCGCAAAGCAATGCACATAAATGGCTGCAGGATTGTCCCGTTTAAAGCTTGCTGCAAGTCCATTCAAATGTCCAGACATACTTGCAGCCCCATCATATGCCTGTCCACGAAACATACTGGGCAAAATGTTGCAGCGGACAAAAATGTCGTTTAGTGCAGTGAGAATGGTGGAAGCCTCTGCCTTAGGTAAGTCAAATAGGCCAATAAAATCCTCGTGAGGGACATAACTGTCGTCAACCCAGCAGAACAGAACCACTAGCTGCTCTTTGTTTGAAATGTCTCTAGTTTGCTAATATTGCATAAAACTCCCCGCGAATAGGTGAAATAACCTGAGACAGTACCGAGCGAGAAACTGAACTAGAATTGTTCAACTTCTGAAGAAGTTGAAGAAGGCGCCCGCCTGGTGGTGGACATGACCGTCAAAGGCAAAGCTTCCGAGTTCCTTGGTCGTAGGCTCTCATCGCTTGGGGATTTTAAAATCAAACCTTCTGTTTGATAGCATAGACATGGAGACACTCAAGTCTAGTTACCCCAGGCTGTACAGTGGCCTGGGTGTGGTCCAGCAGTCGTATGCCATCAAGCTTAAACCAGGGGCCATACCTGTTTCTGTGAAAACCCCAGGAGGATTCCTCTGCCACTGGTGGACAAAGTCAGAGAAGAGCTCCAGCGTATGGAAGCCCTGGGTGTCATAAGCCGGGTGGAGGAGCCAACGGACTGGTGTGCCGGAATTGTGGTCGTGCCCAAGAAAGACAATAAGGTGAGGCTGTGTGTAGACTTGACTGGCTTGAATCAGTATGTGTGCCGTGAAAAGTAAATTCTGCCATCTGTGGAACAGAGCCTTGGAACACTTGCTGGGGCTAAACTGTTCAGCAAATTGGATGCAAATATGGGCTTCTAGCCGATTCCCCTTACAGAGGAGTCTTCAAAGTATACCACGTTTATCACACCCTTCGGGCGGTTCCACTTTAACCGCCTCCCATTTGGCATTGCCTCCGCTCCTAAACATTTTCAGTGCAGGATGGCTGAGGTCCCAGAAGGGTTGAAATGTGTCATTTGCCACATTAATGACCTGTTAGTGTGGGGGAAGGACCAGGAGCAGCATGACATTAGACTCCATGCCGTGCTACAAAGACTGGAAAAGGCGGGCATTACTCTAAACGTATACAAGTGCGAACTCTCCAAGGCTAAGGTGGTCTTTTTAGGCCATATCATTACAATCGAGGGCATCCATCCTGACCCGAGGAAAACTGTGGCCATCACAGAAATGAAGGAGCCCACAAACGTAACCGAGTTATGGAGTTTTCTTGGGATGGTAAATCAGTTGGGGAGGTTCCTTCCCCAGCTAGCAGACATGGATAAGCCACTGCGCGACCTCCTTTCAAAAAAAAACTCATGGGTCTGGGACGTGGACCAGGCAGCGGCGTTTGAAAAACTGAAGAATGCATTGTCTTCTCCTCCAGTGCTGGCCATGTAGGACCCCAACAGAGAAACTAAAGTGTCGGCTGATGCGTCATCATATGGCTTGGGAGGTGTTCTTTTTCAGAAATGGGGGGAGGAATGGAAGCCTGTGACTTACGCATCACGATCGCTCACTCCAACAGAACAGCGTTATGCACAGGTGGAGAAGGAGGCCCTGGGGCTCACCTGGGCATGCGAACGATTTAAAGATTTTCTGTTAGGATAGCTGTTCTGCCTGGAAACCGATCACAAACCTCTTCTGAGCCTACTTGGGGCCCAAGCTTTAGATCTTTTGCCGCCAAGAATTCAGCGCTTCTGGATGAGGCTGATGCGCTACACATATTCGATTGTGTATGCGCCAGGGAAGTCACTTTGGACAGCAGACAAACTGTCACGCTCACCTGTGACATCATGCACCTCCATGGAAGATTGAGAGCTAATGGAGAGCACTAACATTTATGTGGACTGCGTCATGGAGAGCCTACCCGTCAGTTCCTCCTATATTGAGAACTTGAAGGAACAGTTAAAAGCTGATAGTGTCTGCTCACGTGTAATGGCACTGTGCACTGAAGGATGGCCATCACATGCAAAGCTGGAGTCAGTGCTGAAGAACTAATGGCCTGAGCAAGCTACACTTACCGTGAGAGATGGCTTGTTACTTAAAGGCATGCGACTTGTAATACCATCGGCAATGCGGAATTATGTGCTTGCTAAACTACATGAGGGACACCTCGGTATAGTGAAGTGCAAAGCAAGGGCTCGTGAGTCTGTGTGGTGGCCAGGACTCAGCCAGCAAGTGAGTGACATGGTGCTTAAATGCAGGACTTGCATACAAGAGCGGCACAACAACAAAGAGGCACTCATGCCAACTGAATGTCCTAAAAGGCCGTGGCAGAAGTTAGGGGCAGACTTATTTACCCTGGAGAACAAAACATACCTGCTCGTCATTGACTACTTTTACAGGTATATTGAAATCGCCCTATTATGTCAGACCAGGTCCACTGATGTAATCACTCACCTAAAGTCAATTTTTGCCTGTCACGGCATCCCAGAGATTCTGATGTCAGATAATGGCCCACAGTTTTCTGGACAAACCTTTACGTCTTTTGCAGCTTCTTATGAGTTCACACATGTTACTAGCAGCCCGACATTTCCGCAGAGCAATGGTAAAGCAGAGCGGGCGGTCCAGACTGTAAAAAACCTTCTGAAAAAGGCAGGAGACCCCTACCTGGCTCTACTCGCCTATAGGGCCACACCTCTCCAGAGCGGCTACAGCCCAGCCCAGCTCCTTATGGGTTGGCGTCTCCGTACTACGGTGCTGTGTCATCCCTCTCAGTTGGACCCTGTACTGCCGGACAGCCTCAGGTTTGCACAGACGGAAAAAGAGAAGGGGATTGCTGATGCTGGAAATTATAACAAACGTCCCCGTGCTAGGACTCTCTCAAACCTATCACCTGGTGATGAGGTATGGGTGACCAATGCAAAGATGCAGGGGACTGTGCTCAGCAATCATTCTACTCTGAGGTCTTACCTGGTCGAGCTACCTGAAGGGGTGATGAGACGGAACCGCCAGCACCTCATACCTCTGCAAACACCAACGCAGGACGAACAATTGTTAAGCCTAATAGGTTTATCCTGTGAACTGGGGGGGGGGGGGGGGGGGGGGATTTCTAATGTTCAACAGGTTTGTGTGGGGGGATGTTTTGGAGCGGGAGTGAGGGAGAATAATAAAACGGAGTTGATGTTCGGAACACCGTTGAACACTGAGCTATATAGCTTAGTGCCGTTGAACGACTCACGCGTATATGTTATAAAGAACACAACACATGTGGGCAAAACACATTTAAACCATGACAATATATATATATATATATATATATATATATATATATATATATATATATATATATATATATATATATATATATATATATATATATATTTTTTTTTTTTTTTTTTAACCGCAGTGAAATAATTTTTATCGGTTTGATTGCTGCTTACTACCAGGATGCTGGATGCTTTGTCAGTGGATAGAGCGTGCAGCTTGACTGAGCTCGAGCTCCTTTCAGCAGGAAAACTCTGAGGTGCTTGTATAAAGACTCAGAGCACCCCCTGGTGCTCTGAGTCTTTATACAAAAAGAGAGACCAGCTGCAGGGAAAGTGGATGGACGGACACTTCAGAGACAGCTTTCAGTGTGAAATGAGAGAAAGCCTCAGTATATCTACGGGATGTGCCTGGGAAGGCTGAAGTGTCCTCTTCAGGCGAGGTTCATGGTTTGAATATAATAAAAAATATATTTTGGTTTGATCCTCTTTGTTCATATAGGTCCTTAATATAAATGTCACGCTTCAGTGTTTTCGGACTTCTTATGAGAAACCTCTCATCTTTCCTCGCCCCGTGGCCAATCTCACAATTCCTCTCGAGTCAGCACAGTTTGACCCTCTTTAGCAGAGCCAGTGGAACTAAGGACACTTTAAAATCTTCAGCTGGTAATGCTGTTAGAGGCATTTAAGACTCAGAGAAATAGAAAATCTAAACCTTATCCCAATGACTTTTTAAAGCAAATTTTAAATAAAATACTTAAGAACAGAGGACCAAAACATGCTTAGCTGTATAAAATATGTCCACTGCTTTGACCTCTCAGCCCAATTGTGTCCAAGCTTTTTTTTCTCTGCACAGCCTCCTGAAATTCTTTAAATAAATCAAACAAAATAGTTTAATGCTAGAAATAAGATTCAGGAGTGGAATACAGGGAATCTAAGATAGGCGTGCTATGCACGTCTTTAGAGGCACTCCTTTATTTAGTCCAACAATTTTTTCTTCATTCCCCTGGTGCTCAGGCTGCAGAATGTTAATAAAATGGCACACATGACAAAACGGAAAGAAAGAACAAATATGACAACACCACTGCTGCCTTCTCTGCATCTCAAGAATAAACGTTCAGCAAAAATAGCAGAAAACTTTGGCAGAAACTTAAAAAGGGGAGGAGGGGTGGGCTGGGCTTTCTCTGGTTTATTGCAACAATGAGCAACTATCCACATCAACCAGAATAGATGTTTTGCAAGAGTTTCATGTCTGCAAAAACAATAATTCATAAGAAATAGTTTTTAATATTGCAAAAATGCTTAAAAACCTTTACTGGTGAACTACATTGTGCACCAAATGAATCAATTTGAAAGCACCAACATGGTTGTCCTCATGTCTGTTGAGCCTTCTAGTCTCTGAGTTCAGTGGAACTCCACAAACTCTTCCAGAGTTTTGGGGATCTGGTTGCGATATGTGATCTGGTGTTGTCGGACAGCGCGGGCTGCCAGGCACTTGAGGCTCATCTTCATCTGCGTTTTCAGCAGGATTTCAGACACACCTGTGGTACTTTTGTCCAGCGGTGTCTTCTTCTGCTTGTTGGTCATGTCTGTGTGGGCACCAGCCTCCACCAAGCTGATGATAATGGCATGTAGTGTGAGGAAGTCACTGATGGGTCTGTTGTACTGGACAATCACATGAAGAGGAGTATTTCCTTCATGATCTACTGCATTTACCTGTGCACCGCAGTCCAGCAGCAGCTTAGTCACCTTGGCATTGGGGAAGCTGCAGACATCATTGGTGTGAAAATCATCAACAGGTGTGCTGGAGCTGATGGCCAGGTGCAGCAACGAGGAGCCCTCACGTGTCCGTGGGTCTAGCTGGATTAGGTCGTAAATGTGCTTGTTAATCCTGGCTCGCTCCTCATCACCGCAGTTAGTCTTAGTGGAGATGCAGGCCAGATAAAGAAAAGTAAAAATATTTGACTCATAATTGTCCATGGCCTGCGGCAGCTCGGATTCAACTGCTGCCTCCATGCGAGTCATGCTGCGTTGAATCTCCAGAACACTGCAGCTCAGGACCTGCTCCACCGCCGAGGCCAACACAACTTCGTTCAGGTGGACCATTTGGGAGAACACCTGGGCAAAGCGCAGCAAATCTTTGTGTGTGTTGCGATTCCCCTTCTGCCGGAGGTGAAGGGCATGAAGCCACAACTTGATGCACTGTTTCAAATTCCATGTTATCTGCACAGACAGCCCCTCGGTAAATAATGGGATGCGACAAGTCGATGTTGTCTGAGCCCATGATACGCTCCCGAATCATCAGCCCCTTCCATGTGTAAGGCGTCCCTGTCCAGTCGGATAGCTTCCAGCTGCTGGAGCGTTCGACACTCTCTCCGCCCCCCATAGGCTTCAATGGGTGGCAGCAAACCCTTAACGATGATGTTGTCAGGGTCGCGGTATCGCTCCGTCATGGCCATATGAAGGTACTGATATGTTTTCTGTATGTCATAGTTCTCCCTGTCATTGGCAAAAGACGCTCCCAGCAGCTCCAAGGCCTCAATTCGGCTGTGAGGGTCGCAGTCAGCATGAGCCATCAGCAGCTCCACCACTTCAGCTTTACAGCTCTCTGCGGCTACCTTTAATGGTGTCATGCTATGTCCATTCATAACCATGGCTGCATGGGAGTCCATTAACTCTTTCACAATTTCTAGATGACCTGCCTCGGCTGCAAAGTGCAGGGCCGTGGCCCCGCAATGAGCCTTGGCATTGACATTGGCCCCCTGTACCAAAAGGAACTTCACCACATCCACATGGCCCTATAGGCAGCTATCATCAAGCAGGTGTTGTTGAACTTGTTAGTGATGCCGATGTTAGCGTTGTGTTCCACCAGGTAACGGACAATATCCAGTCGCCCATCGAAGCAGGCCGCCCGGAGGGGAGTGGAGTTGGTAATGGTGGTGTGGTTGACATTAGCGCCGTGGCTAACCAGCAGGTGCACCACCTCAAAGTGTCCTGCTCCGGCAGCACACCACAGCGCCGTGGCTCCATCAATGATGTAGCTGGAACACACAAAGACACTAGATCAAATATTAAAGACAGTCATAGTGCAGACAGGAGGTCACCTGACTCCAAGCTGCAACTCTTGAGAACAGCCTTGAGTTCACAATCAAACTTCTGACAAGAAACATTTATTTGGGAACGATTTCTAATTAAAATCAAAGAGAGGCCCTTCCCATTTTGACTCTTAAGATTAGACTTGAAATCTTTGTTTTTGATGAGAGATCGTGGTTCGGGTCAGAGATCACCATTTTTAATCCCTTTTTCAGTCATAAGCTTCTCTTTCCCACAGCTCGGGTCACAAGTGTATGAACAAACACGCAAATTAGCTGATGGCATCACACCCCTCCTGCTAGAGGAAACCCTGGGGTTTTTCCGTGACACGAAGGGCTGCATTTGTTTTAAAATATGCTGTATTTTAAACACTGACTGAATAAAAGAAATTGTGGGTTTTCTCACAGGTTAGTAAATGTAAACATTTATAAAATGTAACTAAACAGAAACCTATCAGGTTACTGAACAGAAACAAAAAAGGTTAGTTTAAAATATGTGAAACATAATAATCCCCACAAAATCAGTGTTAAAGTTAAGCAGTGTAAAGTAATCCCACACCAGACTCCATTTGGACCGCCTCATGTTGCTTCTGTCATGACTATTTTTCACTCCAACAACTAGGCCCGTTTCTCCAATTCACCGTACTCGCGTTCTCGTCAAGTCTGTTCTCGGTAAGAACGCAGGAAGATCGGACTTGACGAGAACGCGAGCACGTATTGTGCATTGGAACAGAAGCGTACTCGTGACGTCATCACACCCGCAGCTCTTGAGCATTTCTTTAACGTTCAAAACTATTTATACACTACACCATCATATCTTATTGAAAACGTTTTTTATTTAAATTAATTTTTAAAAAGTATAAAAAATATCTAAAATAATTACAGAACTGTGGGTATAAAACAAGCAACAGGGGGAATTTCTTTGTGGGGAGTTGTAATAGTTGTAGTTGCAGAGGCGATTGATCTTCTTTAAAAATCAGCATTTTGTAGAAGCAAAATGAGCAAAACGAGCAATATTGCTGTTGCTTCGGTCGTTGGTCAGCTTTACCAGCAGGCTGAAGAGGAGGTGATGCAGTTGAGGAGGCAAATCCGAGCAAGGAGAAGATTGATGCGGCAGAGGAGGCTCAGAAGGCAGGTTTTGCTCATCCATCTATTGCCAACTGGTAGGCATTTTAAGATTGACAGCCTAGTTCCTACTTTTATCTTTAAAAAAAAAAAAAAAAAACATTGAGGATGGTATTAAAAACGTGATCAGGTTGAAATTGTGACTATTTTTCCTATAATTAATGAAAATGAAGACCCAGTTTTAACATTAATAACAGTAGGGTTAAGCTACTTTATTGCACCTCCTGACTTTCACAGCATTGATCATTAAGAAAGGGAAAAAAACATTTTTATGTCTGTCCACCTTTACAGTGATTAATCTATAAATTATGTGCAGTTAGTTCAGCCCATTTTTTCAGTGAAATGGTAAAAATACCAGAGAAGGGAAGCCATTTGTTACATTTACTATACATTTTACCTTTTCTTTCTTGAGAACTATAATAATCTGCATGTTAAACAGGTATAGTTTTATGCATAGAAAAGGTGACAAAAACCAATTATGGTAACATTTGGCATTTTTTATTTACAGGAAGAAACAGAAACAAAATATGTGAGGATAAACACCTCTGTGCTGATCCTCCAAATATTTTTTAATGAAGGGGACCTGAAACCAGCCTTCAGGCTAAACAGGGCCACCATCGTCCTCCTCCTTCAGCTGCTGCCCATCAGAAGGTCCATGGATGGCCACAGGAGATAGAGGTGCTGGTGACCCTCTACTGGCTGGCCTGTGGTGCATCCTATAGGGAAACAGCTTGCCAGTAAGATCTCTTACCTTCTTGTCCTTAAATAGAGCCAACAATGACACACAATTGATACATAGATTATATTAATTGGATAGAAGATTAAGACAGATCAGCAATTACCTAAATTACAAGTTAATTTTATATTTGGTACAGGTCTAGTGGAGACACGCTACAACAGACACCACGCCAAGGCTGATAAACATCATTGAGCGTGTCTTTGGTGGTCTGAAGACACGGTGGCGTTTCATCTTCTTAAGGGTGCTCGAGGTCCGCCTCACGTTTGCCCCAAAAGTAATCGCCGCCTGCTGCATGCTCCACAATATTAGTATAGAGGCAGGGGACCAGCTGGACGTGGAGGATGAGGAGGTTGACCCAGAGGAGGATGACCATCCGGCGGCTGAAGACAGGGAGCTGCTCCAGCTGGCTGCATGTTTAAGTGAACATGACTACACCTGACCTAATGTAGATCAGTTGGAGTCTTGTTCACATGCTGCTTCATTTCATTTTTTTTCACCACCTGTAAAAATACATTAAATAATTAGTAAATTAATTTACATTCCAACTATTTTTAATTGTAAGTTTATAGGCATTGTCTATTTGTATGAGATCTTAATAGGAGTTATTTCTTTGTTTTAAACCATGTTAGTAACTGTTAATAATTTGTTGAATATATTACACCTTCATGCTGTTCCAAAGATAAAAACATTTGTATAAAATAAATGTCTGTTTTTTCATATACTATTATTACTATTATATTTTTCCTCTTTCTCCTCTCAATTATTCGTGTCCTGACTCAGAATAAACTCACTTAGATAGGAAAAAATATTTATAGAATGTATTTATTATTTATTTTATATGCTGCTGCCGTCCTAGGGAGACATTTACAATTTATTCCAGCAAGTATTGAGTTAATAAAGCAACACATGTCAGTCAGATAAACACAAAACAAATAAATCATAACCAGCGGTATTATGCACACTACTTTTTTAAAATTACGCACTAACTCTGTAAAACAGGCCACATAGGGAAGCTTAAAAGTATAATGTTCTCGCCTCAAACGATCTGAAAACGTACTTTTGAAAAACAACCGCAGCAGAAAAGGGAATTTTTTACTTACCGCTGTGAGCTCTGTTTGCGCTGTCTCGAATCAAGCTGCGGCCGCGGTGCATTCTGGGCAAGCGGTCAGTCTGAAGAAACACAAGTCTGCTCTGATGCATGCTCGATAAAGAGGGCGAGCGAGAACAACATCCGGGGAATTCGGCGCGTTCTCGATTTGGCGTTCTCGGCATTGGAACAGTGCTCGGGCTGAGGCTGATGACGTGTCACGAGCACACGAGAACGCTCAAGAACGCATATGAGAAACGGCCCTAGAGTGGTCTGGCACCTGTCTGGGTGCTCTCATTCTGCTCCACAGGTGGTTAGTCTAGTTGGCTGGGGGCGTGGCCCACACCTGCGGCTCGTTCGGAGCGGCTTCCTCTGGCTTCTTAAGGAGAGCTCAGACAGATGGAGGATGCCAGAGCCTTAACTCAGTCGTGGTACGGCGTGGCCTCTGACCAAGATCTGAACTTGTGAGTCCTTTTTCACACTCTGAACTTTGACTAGCGTTGAGTCTCCTTGTCTCTAGTTAATGCCTTTGGATTACTCACCCGCCTCGAAATCTCGCTCGAAGAACCAGCA